>NC_056735.1:1216025963-1216120963 GCF_019279795.1 Protopterus annectens
GAAGGACGACAAGTAGACATGGTGGTGGAATGAGGAAGTACAGGAGAGTATACAGAGAAAGGGGTTGGCAAAGAAGAACTGGGATTGTCAGAGATGGAGACTGTAGACAGGAGTATAAGGAGATGAGGTGCATGGCAAAGAGAGGTGGCGAAGGCTAAGGATAAGGCATATGAAGAGTTGCATGAAAGGATGGACACTAAGGAGGGAGTAAAGGACCTGCACCGATTGGCTAGACAGAGGGACCAAGCTAGGAAAGGATGTGCAGCAGGTAAAGGTGATAAAGAATGAGGGAAACATACTCACAAGCGAGGAGTGTGTGTTGAGGAGATGGAAAGAGTACTTTAACGAGTTGATGAAAAGAGAATGAGAGGGATAGAAGGTTGGATGATGTAGGGATAGTGAATCATGAAGTACAACAGATTAACAAGGAGGAAGTAAGGATAGCTATGAAGAGAATGAAGAATGGAAAGGCTGTTGGCCCAGATGACATACCTGTGGAAGCATGATGGTGTTTAGGTGAAATGGCAGTGGAGTTTTTAACCAGATTGTTTAATGAAATCTTGGAAACTGAGAGGATGCCTGAGGAATGGAGAAAAACTGTTTTGGTACCGATTTTTAAGAATAAGGGTGATGTGCAGAGTTGTAGTAACAACAGAGGGATAAAATTGATCAGGGACAGCATGAAGTTGTGGAAAAGAGTAGTAAAAGCAAGGTTAAGAAGGGACGTGATGATTAGTGATCAGCAGTATGGTTTCATGCCGGGAAAGAGAACTACAGATGCGATGTTTGCTCAGAGTGTTGATGGAAAAAGTACAGAGAACGTCAGAAGTTGCAATGTGTTTTTGTAGACTTAGAGAAAGCATACAACAGGGTGCCTAGAGAGGAGTTGTGGTATTGTATGAGGAAGTCAGGAGTATCAGAGAAGTACGCAAGAGTGGTACAGGATATGTATGAGGGTGGTGCGACAGCGGTGAGGTCTGCAGTGGGAGTGAAGGATGCATTTAAGGTGGAGGTGGAGTTACATCAAGGATCAGCTCTGAGCCCTTTCTCATTTGCAATGGTGATGGACAGGTTGACAGACGAGATCAGACAGGAGTCCCCGTGGACTAGGATGTTTACAGATGACATTGTGATCTGTAGTGAGAGTAGGGAACAGGTGGAGGAGACCCTGGAGAGATGGAGATATGCTCTAGAGAGAAGAGGAATGAAGATCAGCAGGAATAAGACAGAATATATGTGTGTGAATGAGAGGGAGGACAGAGGAATGGTGAGGAGGACAGAGGAATGGTGAGGATGCAAGGAGTAGAGGCGGCGAAGGTGGATGAGTTTAAATACTTTGGGACAATAGTTCAGAGTAACGGTGAGTGTGGAAGAGAGTACAGGTGGGATGGAGAACAGTGTCAGGAGTGATTTGTGACAGACGAGTACCTGTAAGAGTGAAAGGGAAGGTCTACAAGAGGGTAGTGAGACCAGCTATGTTATATGGGTTGAAGACAGTGGCATTGACAAAAAGACAGGAGTTTGAGCTGGATGTGGCAGAATTAAAGATGTTAAGATTTGCACTGGGTGTGACGAGGGTGGACAGGATTACGAATAAGTATATTAGAGGGTCAGCCCAGGTTGGAAGGTTTGGAGACAAAGCCAGAGAGGCACGATTACGTCTGTTTGGACATGTGCTGAGGAAGGATGCTGAGTATATTGGGGAAAAGATGCTAAGGATGAAGCTACCAGGCAAAAGGAAAAGAGGAAGGCCTAAAATAAGGCTTATGGATGTGGTGAGAGGACATGCAGGTGGTTGGTGTGACGGAGCAAGATGCAGAGGACAGGAAGAAATGGAAATAGGCAACGGGAACAGCCGAAAGATGATGACACACACACTTTTAACCAGGTTAGTTCGACTGAGCTAAGAGGCCCATTTTCAGTGGAGAAGTGAGGAAAAAAGCTCCAGATAATTTACAGTCCAACAAGACAATTTAAAGTCATGCAAAAGATAAAAAACAAATGCGTAGTTGTCTACTGTACAAACGCAAAAGTTATGTACTCCCAATAATGTTCCAGGTTTGTTTTCCATCTCGCCTTCATTCATTGCTGGATGGGTTCGGAACAGACAATAAGTTCCGACTTGGCCTATACTAAAGCTCGAGATCTTCCACCAGCTTAAGGCTATACCCTATCCCATCATGCCTTGGGAGGATTACCCAGATCCTGTTTGCAAACCCTAAAGTAGTAGTATCGACATAAAACCATGTGTACTAAAAGAGCTAAGGAAGAGAGTCGAGAACTTTAATTTCTAGTTTTGTTTGACCTCTCGATCCTCCAGGAGAGGAAAACTGGGGGAAGGGAAAGTGGGACGAAAGAATGAAGGTGAGATGCACAACAGACATGGAACGTTATGGTGAGTATATAATTTTTTAATGTTATGTTGTCCTTATGTCGCCTTCATTCATTGCTGAATGGGACAGCGTCCCTAGCAACTTCTTTCATGGGTGGCTCAGGGGAAAATTCTCTTTAGAACAGTAGATCCAAAGTAAGCCCTGTTCTTGGAGGTCAAATCCACTTTGTAATGAGTAAAACAAGTATGAGGCTTTACCCACGTCAATGCAGCACAAATTGAATCTATGGGCAGTCTAGCCTGAAAGGCTGAAGCGGTTGCAAAAGCCCTTGTAGACCTTTTAACTTTCCTGGAAGTTCTCTATTATGAGATGTGTACGAGAAGGTTATGCAAATCAGTAAGCCATTTTGAAAGCGTGACTTTGGATATTGGATTGCCCTTTTTCATATCAGAGAAGGATACAACTAGTTGGTCTGATTTTCTGAATTCCTTTGTTCTGTGTAGGTAGAAACGTAATTGTCTGTACGTCCAGTTGATGTAATCTGTATTCTGCCTTGCCATAGTTTGGGAAAAACACTGGTAATTCAAAGGAATGACTTAAAAATTAGTCTCAGAACATACCTTAGGAAGACGGGAGATTAATTAGTTCTCAGGGACACTATCTTTGTGGAAAATCAGATAGGGGGAATGTATAGGATAACGACTGGAGTTCTGACGCCCTCCTGGCAGACATGATGGCTACTAAGAAGATTGTTTTCCAAGTTAGAAAATTTAGACGACAAGATGATGCTGCTTCAAATGGAGGAATGATTAGAGTGGACAATATCAAAGTGAGGTCCCAAGGATATGGTGGTTCTTTTACTGGAGGCCTTAGCAAGAAAGTACCTCTCAAAAAGGCCTTTCCAAGATTGTGGGACATGATTTTGAATGGCATTTCTCCAATATGGTAGTCTGATATAGCAGCCAATTAAACTCCTATGGCAGCCACTGCTGCACATTCATTGAAAAGCCTTGCTAGGAAGTCTAAAACAGATGTGACGGAGGCCATGAAAGGATCGATGTGATTGTTGAAAGCCCAAAAGGAAAACCTTTTCCATTAGCTAGCATAAAGCTTTCTGGTTGTCACCTTATGGGATAAGATCAGAAAATGCTTCACAGCAGGAGAAATATTCGGAAGCCTGGCTAGGAGTGGAAGTGGAGAATCCAAGCTGTCAGCTTCAGGGTTTTGGACTGACAGATGGATCGTCCCTGATGGAGTCAGGAGGTCTGGGACTGGGTCCAGAACCCACGGCTCCTCTTGTAAATAGGGCCATAGGAAGGAGAACCAAATCTGATGAGGCTAGTATGGGGCAATGAGTATTAACCTGCTTCTCAATGTGCTGGCTTTCTTAAGGGCTTTGGGAATCAAGGGAAAAAGGAGGGAAAGCATATAAAAGGCCAATTGTTTACAAGTGCATCCTTTGGTGACTCCCCTGGAAGGGGGAAATCAGAGCAAAGTAGCTGCTGCATTTCGCATTCATGGGCATAGCAAAAAGGTCACAGCAAGGCTGGCCCCACTTGAGAAAAATCTGCTCCATAATTTCCTTTTTCAGGGACCACTCGTGAGGCTCGGCTGAGTTTGACTGCCATCACGTTTGATTTCTCTGGTATATGCACTGCTATTACTAAGTGTTGGGAAGAGACTGCTCACTGCCATACTTTGAGCCTCTACATAAGGTTAAGACCTGGTTCCTCCTTGTTTATTTATATACCACACCACTGACATTGTCCATCTGCACTGCAATCATTCCTAGTGTAAAGGAGTTTGTGGAATGCCTGCAGTGCCAAAAGCACCTCCCTCATCTCTAGGACACTGATATGCAAGTGGTTCTCATATTCCTGCCAAACTCCTTGGACAGTCCTCCCCAGATAATGCCCCCCCCCCCCAATCTGGGAAGCGTCTGTGGTCACTGTAGCTATTGGTTATGGGGGAATGAAGGGTCTGCCCAAATCCACCCAAGCAGAATGAAGAGACCAGCGCAGATCCCTCATGCATGATTCCATTATGATAATCTTGTGGGACATGGCTAACTCCTGCATGGACCATTGGGCAAAAAGTAGCCACTGGAGAATTCTCGTGTGCAGGTGAGCAAGGAGTACCAAAGTTATCATTGCCGCCACAGTAGAGAAAATCTTCAGAATAACTTTCGCTTGTACTTTTTTTGTCAGAAGGTTCTTTACTTGTTGACAGAGTTTTGTACCCTGTCTTTAAGACGTTTGGCTACTATGGACGCTTGTGTTAAAGTCTGCTCCTACGAATATATATTGTGCTGGCAACAAGGCAGACTTAAGTTGCCCGAGAGGAAAGTTGGATGTTGGTGTTTCTTGCTCTGGTTATTAGATGCTCAGTGGTGGCGGTTAGGAGCCAGTAATCAAAATACAGAAACACCCAGAATCCTAGATGCTTCAAGTGAGTCATGACTACTGCCATGCATTTGGTGAACACTCTGGGGGCTGTAGTGAGACCAAAGGGCAGAGCTCGAAAAGTACAGTTTTGTACCTACCATAAATGTAGATGTTAGAGTGCTAATGCAGCTGCAGTCATAACAGATGGGTTCTCCTGCCGTCAAGCGGGTCCTCGGTCAGCCGAATTCCAAAGTCTAGGTCCGGTGTCAGTTGTCGTAGCTTCTTCCCTAACGTCAGTGCAACAGGGGTATAAAAGAACCAGCTAACGCCATTTTCTTCAGTTTTTTTTGCCCCAGATGTCAGGTGCCTCCAGAAGGAAGGCAAAACATAAATTTATGTAATAAAGCAAATGCAGTATAATCAAAAAACAGTAGTTGCAAGCAAATACACCATAAAAGAATACCCCAATGAGGTATTATGAGGAGGTGTTAGCCATAAGGCCTGTCCCAAGAGGGGAAGGAGGGAGGGAAACCTGGACTGCAGCTGTATTAGCACTCTAACATCTACATTTATGGTAGGTACAAAACTGTACTATGTTCATCGTGCATACAGCTGCAGTCATAACAGATGGGTAGAATCCCAAACCTAATAAAGGGGTGGTAGGCACTAAGTGGAGCCAGGATGCCCTGCAAGACTGCAGTGGCAAAGCCCGCTCTAGTTTTGGAGTATAATGGTAGGTGATGGTGCTTGGAGAAAATATGTACAGAACTCCAAGTGGCTGCTTCCAAAATATCTTTGGTAGGAACCCCCCTGAGGAAAGCTGCAGAGGTAGCTGTGGCCCTTGTGGAGTGAGATCTGATGCCTGTAGGTACAGTTTTACCATGAAAAGAGTAACAAAAGCGTATGCAGTGGGCTATCCATTTTGAGATTGTCTGTTTGGAAATGCGCTTCCCTTGAGCACCTGTAGCATAGGACACAGAGTTGCTCTGATTTTCTGAAAGGCTTTGTTCTGTCCAAATAATAATGGAGCTGTCTGAATGTCCAAGGAATGTAGTAGCCTCTCCCCTTTGTTTTGTGGATTAGGGTAAAGCTAGGTAAGTGGATAGCCTGATTCAAGGCTAACCTGGATACTACCTTTGGCATAAATGAAGGACTGGTTCGGAAGGAAACTGTCCTGATGGAAAATGATGAAAGGCTGCACAGCCATGAGGGCTTGTAGTTCCGAAACCCTGCGTACTGAGGTGATAGCTAGAAGGAAGCCTGTTTTCCATGACAAATATTGCAGATCTGTTGAAGCAGCTGGCTCAAAAGGAGGCAGGGTTAGTTTTTCTAGAATGAAACTGAGGTCCCAAGCAGGTACTGGTTGCTTCCTTGGGGATTTTATTTTCTTAGCCCCTCTGAGGAACAGTCTTAAGAAAGAGTGAGAGAATAGAGGAGGATCAGTGTTGTACTCTGCAGAAATGGCTGAGGCATGGATTTTGATGGAGAAGAATGAAAGTCCACTGCCTAGCAGCTTGGCTAAGTACTGTAGTATATGAGGTAAATTCAGTATTCCAGGATTCTGACCCCTTTTTTTGATTCCAGACACAACCGTTACCATTTTGCGGAGTAGGCTTTTCTAGTAGGCCTTCTGGCCTCCAAAATGACATCCTGCACCTCCTTGGAGAGCAGGGTCTGCTGTGAATTTACGGAATCCTCCATGCGGCAAGATTGAGTGTTTTCAGCTGACTTTAGAGTTTTGAAGTTGTGCTGAGTCAGTAGAAGAGGCATTAGAGGCAGGATCCATGGTGAGGAATGCATCAGGCTCCTCAGGAGTGGGTAGCAGTGTTGTCTTGGCCAGTCTGGAGCAATGAGAATCATCTTTGGTCTGTCTGCTCTGGCTTTTAATAGAACTTTGGCCAGTAGTGGAAGAGGTGGAAAGGCATAAACTGTCATTGTTGTCCAACTGAAAGAGTGCGTCCACTTTCCAGGCCTGTGGACGAAAGGTCCTTGAGCAGAACTTTGTCAATTGGTAATTTCTGTGGGTGGCAAAGAGATCTAGGTCTGGCCTTCCCCATGCTTGAATTATCATTATAAAAACTTGAGGATGCAACTTCCATTAGTGTGGATCTGTCACATTTCTGCTCAGGTTGCCTGCCAGTGTGTTTTCCTTCCCTGGCAGGAATTGTGCTTGAAGTTGGATTTGCAATTCCGGAGCCGAGTTCCAAAGGGACATGGCTAGTCTGCACAGGGGATATGAATGAGTTCCTCCCTGTTTATGTACCGCATCACTGTGGTGTTGTCTGTTCTTATCAATAGTTGTCCTGGATGCAGTAGGTCTTTGAAAGCCATAATAGCATTTATTACTGCTATAATTTCCTTCTGATTGATGTGTAGGTGCTTTTATTTTTGTGACCATTTGCCCTGAATGCACAGATCTGTCATGTGCGCCCCCCAGGCGTAGTCCGAGGAGTCTGTTGTGATGACTTGATTTGCTTGAGGCTTGCAGAACAGGAGACCTATGTTTCTTTGGCATGCTTGAGCCCACCACAGAAATTCCTTTTGAAGACATGGAATCAGTGGTATGATTGCTTCCAAACTGTGGCTGTGTTGAGACCATAAGTTTTTTAGGTACCATTGAAGTTTCCTCATATGCAGCTTTGCACATGGGATTAGCAGGATGCAAGATGCCATGAATCCCAGAGCCTGCAGGATTTTCCTTGCAGTCAGCCTGGTGAAGGTTGCCAGTTTTCTGAAGTATTGAGTTAATTGCCCTTGTTTCTCTGGCGTGAGGTAAGCCATCTGGGTGTTTGTATCCAAGCTGGCACCCAGGAAAATTATTGTTTGAGAGGGTATTAGTCTTGACTTTTTTGTTGACTGTATCCCAGAGATTAACAACATTATTACAAACGCCAGGTGTTTCAGAAGAGTGTGTTTGCTGTCTGCTTGGATCAGGCAGTTGTCCAGATATGGGTATATTTGTATCCCTTGAAGTCTGCAGAAGGCAATTACTGATGCCAGGCGTTTCATGAACTCTCTGGGCACAGTAGATATGCCAAAGGGCAATGCAGAGAATTGATAATGGGATGAACCTGCAAGGAATCTGAGGTATCTTATGCAATCTTGTCTGATTGGGACATGCAGGTATGCCTCCTTGAGGTCCAATGTTACCAGCCAAGACTCCTTGCCTAGCATGGGAAGAAGCTGCTGTAATGTGAGCATCTTGAACTTTGGTACGAGTAAATATGTGTTTAGGATGGATAGGTCCAAAATAGGTCACCAATCTTTGCCCTTCCTTGGTACCAGGAATAGTCTGGAATAAAAACCTTGACCCTGTTCTTGTGCAGGTACCTCTTTAATAGCTTTCATGTCCATGAGATCTGAAATTTGTTTTTGTGCCTCTGCCCTTTGATTGTGTGGCAGGTTTGGCATGCCTCTCATTTTTGGAAGGGTGTGAAAGTGGAATCTGTAGCCTCCGTCTAGAATGTCAAGGATCCATTTGTCGTGACAATATGCCAATTTTTTGAAAATAATGCCAGTTTTCCACCTAAAGGTGCTGCCATTTGAGCCTTGCTTGGCATGCAAAGGGGGAAGTCATTGGGTCTGCTTTCTGAATGGCTGTGAACTATCCTCACCCCCTCTTGGTGTAGGTGTTTGCCATTGTCTGCCTCTAAATGATCCTTGAGATTGCCCCAACCTTTTGGGTGCCTGTATCTACCTCTTTGAGGTCTGTCCGTGGCAGGAAAGGACCAATTTTTTGAAGGCCAATTTCTACTGAAACGTGGCGGTTGTACCTGTAGGAAATCTTTCACTGTTTGCATCGATTTTGCCTTTTCCTCCCTTTTCTTTAATACCTCCTCAGCTTTAACACCAAACAATACATCTTTTTGAAGAGGTGCATCTAGTAATTTAGCATTGACATGATCTGGTAAGGTTTGCTCTGAGCCAAGCATGTCTACGTATGACTGATCCTGTAACAGCAGCTCTACAAGGGCCTCTAAAACATCAAAACCACATTGCAAGGTATGTTTACCCACTTGCTCTGCACTATGCAACAAATCCTGCAACTCCTTCAAGTCTGGTTGTTCAGGTTGTGACATTTTGCTTTTCAACTGAGATAACAAAAACTCTCGATACTTTAACATATAGAACTGACAGTTTAAAGCCCTCATGGTTAAAGTGGCCAAGGTGTATACCTTTTTCCCCCACTTTCTAAAGCTCTGGAATCTCTCTTTGAAGGTAATGGATTTTTGGCAGTGGAGGCCTTAATTCCCTTGGGACCCTGTGAAATAGTTTCTGGGTCAGCCGCATGGCTTTTGTGTAGGAATTGGTGTGAATCGGGAACCCAGTAATACCCGTCAGGCTTGACTGGAGCTGGAGGTAAAGAATCTGGGTTAAGGCTGGCCTCTTAATACACATAGTATGTCTAAGAAAGGAGGTATAGCCAGAGGCCTGTGCTGAGGGAGCAAAAGAAAATCCCTGAGCCTTTCCTTGGAGTCTGAGTACTCTAGGCCTTCCCAGTGGAAGTGTTCCCTTAAGGTATGCAAGGTTTCCCCAAGAGAGTAATCCTCGGGGGGAAGACAGAGGGAATGGACTCACTCCTCTGCATCAGAATCTTCGAAAGGGGAGTAAGAATGTTCCTGGTCCTCAGAATGTTCTGAAGTAATGGAGGCCTGGTCCGAGGAAGGGTATACTTCCTCCACTCTGGGCCTTTTGTCTGAGGGGGGGTTGAGAACCCCTGATAAGAGTAATCAAATCCTCAGCCATTTTGAGCATCTGCTTTTTAGGCATGGGGCCTTGAGAGGGGCCCTGTGGAGCTGGTCTCTTAGAATGCATGGCTGCTTTAGATTTAGTGTAAGCCTTAATGGAAAAAGAAGGTCTGAAGACACCTTGAGAGGTGGCAGGCCTGTCTGAACTCTGAGTTTCCCCGCCAAGAGTGACTTCGGTATCTGTAGTCAGGGTGAGGGCCGAAGAGCCTGCGACCTCTGGCACAGAAGACACCGCTAATGAAGTGTCATCGGTAGTCAGGGGCTGCGTAGGCGCCTCGCTGAGAACCGGAGCACATGTAGTCTACTTTAGCGTGGTGTTGGTGGAAGTCGCGGACCTCGTATGTCGGGTCCTTATCTTTACGTCGTTTACTCAAAATTGGAGTCAGAGTATCCGACGGCATGTTGTAATTAAACTTTTTGCCAAAATAGTGTTGGGCGAACTCCGCCCAACGCTTAATAATGCGTCTGTTGAATGTAGCACAAAAATGACAGGCCGAGACATCGTGGTCTGGGCCTAAGCAAGGTATACAGAGGGAATGGAAATCCTTATGCGGTGTTTGCTTCCCACATGAAATGCAATTATTAACTTGGTCTGACATCGGTCTGAGGCAAGAAAAGTTTCCCCAACGGGGTACTTAGCTTTCAAGAAGTCTTTGGTTGAGAAATATTCGTAATCTCAGGAGCTGGCCGACCGGCACTTGCGAACTGCTTCTGCTTCGGGCACCGTGCGGCAAGAAAGACTGAAGAAAATGGTGTCTACTGGTTCTTTTATACCCCTGTCGCACTGACGTCAGGGAAGAAGCGACAACTGACGCCAGACCTAGACTTTGGAATTCGGCCGACCGAGGACCCGCCTGATGGCAGGAGAACCCATCTGTTATGACTGCAGCTGTATGCACGATGAACATCTGTTAATGCCTGGTTCCCAGCCGAAAGCGCAAGTGACTCCTGGATCACCTATCCATCTTTATATGCTAGTACACATCCTGGAGATCTATCGAGCACATCCAATTGTCTTTGACTGCAGTGTCACCATCCGGAACTTTGTTTTTTTTTTTTTTTTTTGTTCTTTTTTTTTTTTTACAGACTTGTTTAGTCTGCCGAGATCCAACATGGGCCTCCAGTTCCCTGTCATTTTTGGAACTAAAAATGAACCTTTATTAAGCTGCACATCCAATTTGGTCTGCGGGGACATTTTGGATGACTTTCTTCTAGCAACCTTAGTACCTCCAAGGTTGCCTGGTCCTTCTGACTGGGTGGAACATCCGGGACTGATCTTTTTCTAAAGGGGAAGAGGAGAAGGTATACAGTAGCCTCTAGATATGATCGCTTGTACCCATTTGTCTTTATTTTTAGCCAGGCATTTGAGTACAGTGACAAGTGACCCCTAACTGCCTCCAGAGGTGGACAGAAGGCCCTACCAAGGAATGTGTCCCTGTCTGCCTGGTTGTGCAGATCCCCTCTGCCACAAGTTCAGTGTCTTCCATTATTTCTCCCTCTGCCCCTGAGGAAAAAAATCACCACGTGCATCCAGAAAGCCTCTCTGGGACTTGCAGGACCACATTTTCCCCCCTTCTGGCCTTTGGGGTAAGGCCTGATTGGAAAGAGAAAATGGACTCCAATGGCAGAAAGAGTCTTTCCCTCTTGCTCGCAGCTGGTTGAGTCTTTCATTGTTGACCCAAACAAGGATGTGCCATCAAAAGGAGCATTGATAAAAGAAGACTTGAAGGCATCTGCAGACTCGCATAAGTGCATCCAGGAATGCCTCCTTACGGAAATTCATGTACCCGTTGCCCTACTTGCTCCATCAGCCGCATAAGAAACATGTTGTATGGATGAGTTTACCACGGAATTTAAGGTGGAAAGCTGAGAAGTCACCTTGTTTGAAACCCCACAGCTGTAGAACCTTGGAGGGTATCACCTAGCTCTTTCAGGAGATCCACTGAAGCAGAGTAAAATTAGACCGATAGTTCAGCGACCTAAGGGTGAAGGAAGCTGACAAAAACATATGCTTTCCATTTCTGTCCATCCTACAAGATTCTTTATTTGGTGGATGGACAGATGAGATCTCAGAAAATTCCTTTTTGGTGGCTGCTGCCACCACAGCATCTACCGGGACACCTTTTGTGAGGAACTCTGTCAGAGGGCGCAGTAATAAATTTGGCCTCCTTGGAACAGGTTCCACAGACTCGAGAGCCCCACGCCTTCCGAATAACTACATTCAGGAGCTGGTTGAAAGGCAGAGTCACCCAAGAGGTGTAAGAATGAGTCCCGAAAGCCTCCAGGTAAAGTGACTCGTCCTCTAAAGTGTTGGAGTTCCAGCCACCTCTGTTTAAGGATCTCCAGGATGTCCGCAAAGGAGACATCCTCAGAGTGACCGTGGGGACCCTTCTCAAACATCAAGGTCCGTGTCTGAAGTGATGGACTCCTCGGAGGAGTTTAGATGTTTGCTCTTACACAACCTCTTCCGAGGGACATCTTCAGAGGGGTACTCAGGAGAGGTTTCGGAAGAGATGGTTTCGCACAGAGGGCATCCTGGGACTTTGGGTCTCCATGCTTGGGTGGGAGAGCTGGTAAAGAAACTCTGGAGCTTTTGGAAGAAGAATGTTAGGATCAGAGAGTGGAGCCGTCTGGGGCGACAACACTCTCCTCAAGACCTCGAAAGCATCACGGCCCTGCTCCAAGCTCACCTGCACCTAAGCCCCGAGATGTAGATTCGGGTCAGACAATTGTCCAACTCTACTCTTCTCCCTAGATCCAATGGGGGAGCGTTGGCCCCTAGACCCCTGAGACAATGGAACTGAGGAGGTCGGAGCGGTAGTCAAGACTGAAGATCCTGGAGCAGGTCTCGGCCCAGATGGTTCCACTACAATCGGATCCAAGCACTCTGGGTCTGAAGCCACAACATGGGTCGGAGGAGGAGGAGTCAAGGAAGAGGAAGTGATGGTTTTTGGACCAGAATCCTTCTGGGTCGGGGTCAACAGAATCTTAGCCAGCGGCAGAATCCTTGACCACCCGCTCTACACAGTCATCCTAAAGACTCCTGGAGGATTTCACCGACAGTAAAACTGGAGAGAGTGTGTAGCATAGAGAAGACCAGTTCCAGTACTGTGGACTGGCTCTGAAGGTGGAACTATGTTGGCTCCAAAATCACAACAGGAGCCCAAGAGGTAGTTGGTTTGGGCCAGATAGCCTTCGGGTCAGAGGACGACTCTTTTGCTGGCTTCTTCA
This sequence comes from Protopterus annectens, assembly GCF_019279795.1. NCBI lineage: Eukaryota > Metazoa > Chordata > Ceratodontiformes > Protopteridae > Protopterus > Protopterus annectens. The sequence continues at coordinate 1,216,038,660 of NC_056735.1, forward strand.
TAGGTTCCAATGCTAGAGCCGTGGACGAAGATTGTTTGGATGTTTTTTTCCAGTCTAGAAAACAGAGTGGTTAGAGGATTTTGAAGAACTCAGTCCCTTCCAAAGCTTCAGTAAAAGGTACCTTCAACAATCCCCTGACTATCAGCTTGTTCTTTCTCTCCAGAAGCACTCTGGAGCTGAAGGCATGGCAAAAGGCACAAGATTCTTGCGGGTGGACAGCACCTAAACAATATACACAACTGGAGTGGCCATCTGTCAAAGACATCTTCTGGGCTGCATTGGTCACATTTTTTAAAATCCGAAGGTTTAGATTCTTTGCTATCCTTAGACATAACTGAACCTAAAATTATACGGCAAACTACAAGGCAAATGTTAGGGAAAACACTAACAGCAGCACTACCAAAACAACTTTTTTTTTATATGATTAACAAGGAAAAGGATAATACAAGAAGTCTCTAACTTAAACGAGCAACTCCTCACAGAAAGGCAAAAACAAAGAAAAGGGCCAGATGGGAGCGCTGTAACTTAAAGGGACAACCCAACGTCAAGGAAAAAGAGGATACAACAAACTACAAACACAAATTAGAGCAGAAAACCCAACTAGTTCAGGACCAGGATAGGAGGAAAAACACAAATGCTTAGCGGTAGACGATGGTCAATCACAAAAGAAGCACAAGAACGAGCTAAAACAATCTACAGCATACTTCAAACACTAAAACTTAACAAAAACACTGTATTTAAAACTGCAACAGCTTTTAAAAGTAAGAATAAGTAAGAGAAATATTTCCACTTAGCCTGAGCCGAGAGGAAGCACCCAATCTGTTCAGCAGCAAACGAAATCTGGGTAATCTGCCCACGGCATGATGGGATATGGTATAGCCTCAAGCCGGTGGAAGCTCTCGCCCTTTAGTACAGGCTGAGTCATTAGAGATTCTTGGTTCAGAACCCATCCAGCAATGAATGAAGGCAAGAGGAGGACAAAAGAACATCATAAAGATATAAGATAAAGTTCTTAGCACAGTGGTCTGTTATACAATGAAAAAATACCATAATAAAGTAAACAATTTATTAGAGGTCCTCTCCATATTTAAACATTAGAGACATAGCATCAGAGTAACATTTTTTTTTTTTATGACATGGTGAAAACAAGAGAAAAATTAGGTAATAAATCAAATTGGAGTAGAAGAGTGAGTGAAATAGTTGTCAAGTAGGAGTTTGGCATGGGCAAGACCAAATATTTTGTAGGTGTTTTAGTTCTCATTTAAATCAGGTGCTTTTGGGAAATGTTTCTTACACTGAGGGGGAATGTGCATCAGATGTGTTAAAGTACTTATAAAGGGATTTTCCAATGCTCTTTTTAGGTTTGTAGATTTCAAGGTGTTGTTTCTCAGATTTCCTTGGGCATTAAAACAGCTACTATCAGTAAAACAGCATGGAAGGTAAGTAAAGATGTCTATTTTAGCTGACTATCATGGATGTTACACTGGGCTAAGTGATAAATGATGTTACTGATGAGAATCTGCAGCACAATGCTTACAACACAGTTTAAAAGTGATATCATCTGCAAAGTTTAAGCATAGAAGAGAGTATCCAACAGTGCTATAGCTTTGCAGGGGGAGGACTTGAAGCCTAGCTGCTGTGTGGGGGAGAGGGAGGGGTCTTCTGCTTGCATGCTCACTAGCAAGCTACACACTATAATAATGGTGACCAAGCTCTCAAAAGATTACCTGGAAATAGTAGAACTCAGTTTGTAAAATAAAACAGAACCCATACTGTGCTATTTGGAACTGTGATTCACGTTTCAGAACAGAGCAGGGCTGCAACTTGCCTGTTTTCCAGACTATATTTGCCTCGCTGCTTCTACTGAATGTCCTGTGACGTTCTGGACAGGTATTTAAGTTTGAGCTGTTGTGAAGAGCTTAACAGCCAGGGCTTATAAAGGGCTAGCAAGCAGGGTGAGCAAACAAACCTGAGGAACCATGGGGAGAGCTATATAAAAACTGGGTAGAAATGAGGAAAGATACATACATAGACACATGCATACATACATAATATACCTATCTCCAGCTCTCAAGCTTACCCTAAAACTGCATGAATTATGGATTGGTTACAGTACAATGACATCACTTTGCTACCCAACATCATTCACCTCAACATACACAAAAATAACTTGACAAGAGCTATATTTGCCGACCTCACAAAAGCCTCTGACCTTACCAACCAAACACCCCTCTCTCTCTTCAGAACACAAGCGATAGTTAATCTACTATAGATTTTCTTTCCTCTGCCTACAATCTTACAGTGCAATACCCCAAGGTTCAAGTCTAGCTCCACTTCTCTTTTCTTCCTTATTTTCATTAATAGAAGTACCTCAAGATCTTTCTACTCTACTACTAATTTTCTACACAGATGACATATATATATATATATATATATATATATATATATATATATATATATATATATATATATATATATATATATATATATATATATATATACATTATATATATATATATATATATATACATATATATATATACACACATTATATATATATATATATATATATATATATATATATATATATATATATATACACACACACATATACACACACATGTATATATACATATATATATATATATATATATATATATATATACACACACATATATATATATATATATATATATATATATATATATATACATACATACATACACACACACACATTCATATACACACATACATACGCACATACATATATATATACAACTTCTGCAATTCGTCTCATTAACCACAAACACTTAAAGGAACACTCCACCTTCTAACGCAAAAAAAAGTGTTTTTCATTGTATTTTTTTTTTAGCTATTTTAATACCTCAGTCACTCCAAGCTTTTTTTTTTTTTTTACAATTTTAATGCTTTTTCCACAAAAATGGTGGCCAATGGGACCTAACTTTGTAACATGATCTTGTTTTCTTGCTTTCCTTCCTTCTTCCCAAAATATAATTCAAGTCTTCTTTACATGAGTCATCCTAGAAATGCCCCAGGGAAGGCCTTAGCAGAAACACGTCCGCGCCAGAAACACGCCCGCTCCAGAAACAAAGCAATTCTTAGCTGCTATGAAGGCTACAGCATTTATAGCATGGTGGCAAAACATCCAAAGCTAGCCATCCTTTCCATTACTGACAAATTAACCAAGGGAATGTGGCACAATGGATGGTTCACACTGCACCAGTTTTTCACCAAGAACAGTTACGCTCATCCTTCAAATGCCAGCTCCAGCACAAACCCACGATGGTAATGTAAATGGGTCCCATAGTCTGGCCTTTATACATCTGTGCTAGTGCAGCTGTTAGTCCCTCCCCTTCTACTCATAATGCTCCGTGAAGTACTCAGAGTTTCCTCTTTAGATCGTAGTCAGGCACTGTTGAGGCAAAACACGAAAAAATCAAAACAAAAATAAAGACCTACAGACCATGTCAGCATGTGAACTGGGGGAAGGAGGGAGGGCACATTGCGAGGCTGATTTGCTCATTCATATTAAATGTTAAGTACATAACTTTCAAATCTAGTATGAGGAGGTCCATCCTCATCAAGAGAGTTCCAAACTTACCTTCCTGATTATCACCATGATGGGAACATAGCTCTAATAAGAGACTTCAAAGGAGGACCTAGATCTAGCTATCATATTCATTGTATTGCGTTTTGCTTTAAAATAAATTTAGCCTACAAAGCTGATGCAGAAATACCATTTAAGGATGCATTTCTGAAAGAGGCCTAGTTAAAAGTCACTGCCATGGATGAATTAGTTCTAGGTGCTGAAAAAGAAGTTATTTGCTAACCATAACGTTCCATCTGTGTTTTTCCTTTTCATTCTTTAACTCTCGGGTTCGGAGCCCATCCTCGGATCCAACTCGGCTGCTTCTACTACCTCATAGTTCACTGAAAACTGGAGAGTTCCTCCCTTCCCCATAATGCCCTATTCCCTAATAAACCTCAGATCTTGTTTGCTGATCTTTATATCCATGGAGCATTGCACAGGAATAAAAATATTAAGATAGCCAGCAAAAACTAACATTCAAAGAAAGGAACAATGTTCCTTTAGCATCTTCAATACATCCAAAAGAATGACTAGGAGGGGGGCTGGTGAAAGGGTAATTGAGGAAGAATGAAAACCAACAGACGGAATGTTATGGAGAGTAGCTCGCTTCTTTACTTGGTCAATTTTCATTATTTCCTTCACTGATGGGACAGTTACCTAAACCCCAGGAGTCATCTAACAAAGGATATTCCAGAGAACCGTTGGACTGAAAGATACTCTGTCCCTAGAGACCACATCTAATGTGAAATGAGCAGAAGCAGCAAGAAGATGGTTCAAGCTGCAGCTGTGCAAATTATTACCAGAGAAGCTCTAGACAAAAAAGCTCAAGAAGTAATTGTAGATCTTGTGGAATGTGCTCCTGGTTGTTTGGGTAAGGATATGCCCAATTTATCATAAACAAAGCCAATACAAAATCAACCACTTAGATAATGTTAATTCAGAGACTGATTTGCGAGTTCTGAATCAGAAAAAGATGCATACAGTTCTTTTTTTTTTAAAATCTTGCGTTCTATGCAAGTAAAAACATATGTGAACATCCAACAGCTGCAACATATACTCTTATTTGAAGAAATTAGAATGTTTGGCAAGTTGATAGTTTGATTCATACTAGATTCTGACAGCTCCTTAAGAAGAAAGAGGGTTGGTTCTTAAGAATTTTCGGCCTTTAAGAAAAATCAAGTAGGGGGGCTTAAACAACATCCCTGGCTGCGTCCTACATGAACCAGACAACATCCTTGGCGGTGTCCTTCATGAACTCAGGCAAGAGCTCTCAGCACCACTAGGCACCCTATTCAACCAAAGCCTGTACACCGGCTTCATGCCAACAGAAAGGAGGACAGCCACTGTCATCCCTCTGCACAAAGGTAGAGCATCCACTGACCCAGGCAATTATAGGCCCATCAGCCTAAATAGCTTGATCTGCATGGCCATGGAACGCATCATCATGGATCTTACAGACAATGACATTGGAACCTCCAAATGCTTGATTCCATACAGTTTGATTTTGTCAAAGGGAGATCATGCCTGTTAAACTTGGTCGCCTTCTTTGTCGCCAAAGCCATGGACGAGTGCAAGACAGTGCATACCGCCTACCTTGACCTAGCCACAGCCTTCAACACCATTCCCCACTCTGGCATAACAGATCTCCCAGCTAGGCATCAACCCTTATGTTACCAGATGGGTAGGTAACTGACTCACTGATAAAACCCACTCAGTCAAAATAGGGGAAGCCACCTGTAGTAGTAGACCAAGGATCGGTCTTGGGGCCTCTATTGTTTGGGATATACTTTTCTGAGATGCAAGCCAAAAATCAGTGGTCTGTGGCTCACCAAGTCTGCAGATGACTGCAAGCTGGACACTGTCAAATTCACCTAGTGATGTGATAATCATCCAAGAGGGCCTTAACCATACTAATAACTGGTGCCAGGAGCATAGCCTCAAACTGAAAGCCAAGAAATGTATCATTATCCCCTTTGGGGAAAATGGTGTCCCCACTAATTATCACATTAACAACAATGTACTAAGCATGTGATCAGTCGTGAGGGACTTGGGCACCCAGGTTGATAGAACCTGACCTTTGACCACCATGTTGCCTCCATTGTACGCAAGGCTTTCTACATGGCCCACCTAATAAGAGCATTTCATCCAGGAACAAGAAGGTCATAACATCCCTGTACTCCTCCCTTAATAGACCCATTACTGAATACAATGTCCCTTTCACCTTGTCAAGCACATGCAGCAGTTGGAGAGACCACAAACTGCTGTGACCAGGAAATCCAGGGTCTCAAACACCTATCCTATACAGATAGACTAAAAGCCCTGTTCCTCTACTCAGTCTCATACAGACAGCTCAGAGGTGACTTGTGTCTGGCATACAAGGCCGTTTCAGACTCAGCCTTTGAGTTGCTGCATATTCATAAGTCAAACTCCACTCGAGCAACCCACACAGGCAAGGTCTCAACCTGGTCTGTGACATTAATACAACTTGGTGGGATAGATTTGTGTCCCGACGAGTCCCCTATCTGTGGAACAGGCTTTCTCTCCATGTCAAGCAGAGTACCTCACTAGCCCTCTAAGTAGAAAGCTGGTTGACTGAATGGGAAACAGAAAATATACACCTGGGATCCCACCTGTGTCTCTGCTAGACAGGGAAAACAGGTGCCGACTTTGTGGGAACATACGTTAAAATTCTTGGCTAGGCTTATAAGGGCCTCTGGATCAATAACCTAGTATCAATCTATGAAACTTAGACGAGGCCTGCAATTCAGAAACCCTTCTAGAAAAGGTAATTGCCATTAAAAATACAGTTTTCCAAGTTAAATATTTTAGTTGCGTCTTAGCTGAAGGTTCAAATTGAGACTGGGTTAAAGCCTGCCATACTACATTTAAATCCCAAGGGGGTAGGAGGATCTTTAAAAGGTAGTCAGAAGTGTTCATCTTAGAAAGGCTCAAGTCTGGAAGATGCCAGAGATAAATTACCTATTCTAACAAGAAGCTGGAAATGGCAGCTGAATGCAATTTCAAACTGTAGAAGACGTAGCTCCTTCATTGAAGACTGATAGAGATTCCAGAACTTTAGAGAGAAGAGCAGAAAAAGGGATCTAATCAATTCTGTTGTGCCCAAAAACAGTTTCCATTTACTTTGGTCAATAAAGTTTTCTGGTGGAAGCTTTGTGAAATGATAAAAGAATATGAAACCGTGGCGAGAGCCTGGGCGGTTGAGAAATCAGTGAAAGTGGAGAGATCTGGTCAATTTTAGGCCCAAAATGTCTGGATGAATAGAGTGTTGGGTGAGACAGAGGGTCTGGAGTTGAATCCAAGATCCAAGGGGGGACGAAGATGATGAGGCCAAAGAAAGAGAAAAATCTGCCAAGGACAAAAAGGGGTAATGAGGATTACTGTGTTCTTCAGATCAGGATGCTTTCTGAAGAAATTTGGGGATGAGGGATAATGGGGGATGGGCATAAAGGAGAACAGCAGGCCAATCGAGAAGCACAGCACCTCACAGTGAGTCCCCCAGTGGGAAGATTAGTGCAAAAAATCTGCTGCACTTGTTGGAAGGGAATGCAAAAAGGTCACACCACAGATGACCTCAAACAGAAAATCCTCTCCACCACCTTCATATTGAGAAACCACTCATGAGGCATTACAATAGACCTCAAACTTTTGTGCAATCACACTGGACTTCTCCAGAGCATGTGTTAACAGAAATCTATTAGAAGAGATAACCTCCTGCCACACTCAGGGCATATCTACATAGGGATTTGACTTGGATCCCCTGGTTTGCATATATCAAACCACTGACATGTTGTCCGTATGAATCGCTGTAGTCCAGGTGGTGAGTGTGTTGGAAGACCTGCAATGCTAGGACAGCTCTCATTTCCAGTACATTGGATGTGCATTTTAGTCTCTGAGGGACGAGCCCCGGACTAACACCCCTCCCCGATTTAGGAATCCATGGTCACTATAGCCTTGAGTTGGGGAAGAAGAGAGGGACAACCTTCTTGTACTAACTATATCCACCACAGGAGATAAAGATATTTCTTGCAAGCTTGACTTATCTGACTGGACAGGAACGTGGCAATGAATAGACCACTAAGTAACTAAATGTTCACTGTAATATTCTCATATGGTATCTTGACAGCGGTATTAGGATGACTACATCCAATATGGACGATAAATCTTGAAGGATTAAGTAGAGCTGAGAGTTATGGATTATTTTCCTGACCTGGAACTGAATAGTCTGAACTCTCACTAAAGGAAGAGATGCAGTTTGTATGATCATGTTGAAAGAAGCACTAATGAATTCTAATATCCGAGTTGGTTCCAGATGAGATTTCTTGTAATTGACTAAAATACTCAAAATCTGCTCCCATCTGTGTATGTAATCTCAAGTCTGTATCAGTTGGCGTCTGGTCAAATTAGTTATCAGTCAGTATTCTAGATAAACACTTGGAATGCTTGCAGCTTCAAGTGAGCTGTCACTACTGCCACACGTGAAAAATCTGGGGGCTGTGTAGAGACCAAATGGCAGAGCTCCGAATTGGTAATAACTGACCCCCAGCCAGAACTGTTCTCAGAGCATCTGTTCATTTTCATATAGGATAGTACGCATCCTGAAGTCTGAGCTCATCCAGTAATCCTTGCACAGAAAAGGCAAAATGGGTTGAACAGTGACCATCCAGAACTTCATGTACTGAACAGACTGATTCAGCTTGTTGATGTCTGGGTGGGACCTCTTGGATTACTTTCTAGCAAGTTGTTTACATTAAGTGCCGCTGCCTCCCTCTCACTGGGTGGAAGATGGGGGTTTTCTTTGAAACCAGAGTAGTTGAATGCGAGAGAGAGAGTACATTATCATCCTCTGCACCCATTAATCTTTTGTAATTTTTTAACCAAGCTCTCTGGTGCAAGGATAAACAATATTCAACTTACTCCAAAGGACAGTCAAGCTTCCTTTTAGGAGGGCTGGCAGGATCTGTCAGATAAAACCTCTCAATCCTTGGTTTTGCGGACCCACTCTGCCGCAAGAGCATAGTCTTCCATTACAGATCCCCTCTTTGCTGCTGGGGGATCTATTTTCAACTGATCTTGGAAGGCACCCAGGGATTTCCTAAACCACATCTTTTAACCTCTTCACCGATTCCTAGAAAAGGTTTATTAGGGGATTGAAAAACCTAGACCTACAGCAGACAGGGTTATTCCTTCCTGCTCCCAACTGGACAGGGTCTTTCACTTCAGGGCCAAATAGGGAACTTCGTTCAAATGAAGCAAAGACGAAAGAAGCTCTGAAAGGTTCTGTAAAGTCACACAAGTGCATCCAAGCATGCTTCCAATGGAAATAGCCAAACCCGCCACCCGTAAGGTACCTTCTGCTGCATGAGAGATAAAGTATGGTGACAGGAGCAAACCACCAGTATGATAGTTAATCCAATGGAAATCCAGACAGCAAAAAATATAACAACCACAGGAAGGCAAGAACTGCTAGTCTAGACCAAGAACACTACTGAAATGCAACTGAACACTTCAACCTTTAGGCTTCTTCAAAAAACTCATTTAAATGTCAAAATTACATATGCTTTTGACGTTCAACAAGCAAAGGTTTTAAAGAGACTGCACTATTCAAGCCTGACAATTTATGTGCAGCTAGGTGTGAAATCCAATAAAAATTCATCTAATTCAGTCTCATGTACAATATTTCCACCAAGAGCTTAACCATTAGTAACACAAAAAATTAAAAACGTAGACATGAGCAGAACCTTTTTGTCTTTTTTTGTGTCAATAAAGAGCACTAGTAATAAGTTCTCTGCGTCAGACAGAGGTTTACTTCTCTGATCTTTCAATTTCTGGTTTATTTTGCCCAAATAGAATGCAGTGTATTTTTGACATTAAGCAAGGTAAACTATATTACTGGTATTACAATTATCATAATCATATAAAAAATACCACTGAGGTGACTGGAAGTTTAAAGAGGTTACAGCTTAGAACATACTGGCAGAACATGGACCTACCACATTTCTAAGTACCCTTATTCTTAGAATGGTCTAACTTACTAACCATTTTTTGTTCTTTGTAGCACATCTTTTTTTTCAAATTCTGACTTATCTTATGGCCAAAGGCTGGTACATCAGAAAGCACTTTAACCTCAGGAACATCTCTTAGAATATGCCAGTTTTTCTTAATATTTTTATCATCATCATTAGTGTTAGCATTGTAAGAAAGCATGCATCTAACCCTAAAACATCTTATTCATAGCGTCAGATTTTGCAAATGTGAGTCTAGTTTTCATTTCTCTTAATGAAGTAACATCCTTGTAGGCATCCTTCAACTCACTATTTTTGTAACTTTTGCCTTTTAAAGTGAGAAAAGTCTTGCAGGTTTTCAGTTTGGCAACTGTAGTAAATTGATTCTTAACCATATACTGAGGTACATGCTGCTCCTACACAGATATGAACGATTTCTCGTAAAGTTTAGTACCTAATGCTCCTATTGCATCCTTAAGATTAACAGCTACAAAAAAAAAAAAAAAAAAAAAAAAAAAAATAATCTGTATTTACATTGGTTAAATATTCAGTAAAATCATTAAACTAGCAAGGTCACCTTCCCAAATAAAAAAAGATAAACCATCAGACAAAATAAAACCTTGCTAAAACACATTCTTGATGCGCCCATACATGCATAACCATGTTAGCATAGCTATTAGCTGTAGGCGTGCCCACTGCTACTCTTTTTCTTCAAAGAAAGTCAAAAATTTTTCCATATATTAAAATGACTGAACCATAAAAACAGAAATAAAAGAAACTAGTCAACTATTTACAAAAGAAAGTATATACAATTGGTTATGTACTTACCATAACGTTCCATGTGAGTTGTTACTCTAGCCTTCATTCTTACAGATGGGTTCGGAGCTGATCCTCAGCACCTGTGACAAAGCTCAAGTTCTTCTAATAGCCCTAGGCCAACTCCCTATCCCATGATGCACCCAGAGTTACCTCAGATCTTGTTTGATGCGTATAATAATACCATATGCCATTCTATCACTCCATAAGAGAAAGCTATAAAAGGGTTGCGCAACCAAGAAGAATCCAGCATCTCGGTCTTCGAAAAGCCCAGGAGGGGGTAGGAGGGTGGGAAGAACGAACAAAGGTGAGAGGAACAACTCGCATGGAACGTTATGTTAAGTACATAACTTCTTTATGTGAAGTTGTTCCATCTCACCATTCATTCTTACAGATGGGTAGTGTCCAAGCACCATCTAGGGTGGCTCACGGAGTATGTTTTTCAGTACAGTAGACCCAAAGGAGGCTCTCTCAACTTTGCAATGAGTGATAAAGGTATGAGGTCTTGACCAAGTGGCTGCTGCACAAATGTTACCAATAGGAAGTCTGGCAGAAGAAGCAAAGGATGCAGACACTGCTCTGGTGGAATGAGCCTTAATTTTATGTTGTAGGGCATATTATCAGCTGAATAAGCATATGTGGTACAATCAGATAACCACTTGGACAAAGTTGTTTTGGCCACTAGCATACCTTTCCTGGAGTCTATAAAGGAGACAAAAAGCTGTTCACATTTCCTAAAATCTTTTGTTCTATGCAAGTAAAATCTGAGCAGTCTATGAAGATAAAGTGTGTGCAGCATATATTCTAAATTGTTGGAGTGATTGGGAAAGAAAATTGGCAAATCAATAACTTGATTAAGATTAGCTTCAATGCAAACTTTAGGCAAAAAAAGAGGGGTTAGTTCGAAGCGAGACTCAGACAGCATGGAAAATCAAATAAGGAGTTATAATGGACAAAATACCTGAAGCCCTGACACTCTGCGGGCAGAAGTGATAGCTACTAAAAAGATAGTCTTCCATGACAAAAATCTGAGGTCACATGAGGAAGCTGGTTCGAATGGAGGGAGAATACTGCGAAAAAATTAGAAGTTATGTACTCACCATAACGTTCCATCTGAGTAGGTGACTTCATTTGGATGCAACCTGTGGGTTTCGGATCCGAGCCGGCATTTCAAAAGCTTAGGATCCGAGCTCCTAGCTCCTCCCTCTACCCATAATCCCCTGCCAAGCCCTAACTGACCTCAGATTGAGTTTGCCTGTATAATACTAGAATAAAAAGTATCTAAATAGATGAATAAACTCTTATTGTATAAAGGTCAGGGGGATGGAGAGGGGGGATGGTTGCATCCAAATGAAGTCACCTACTCAGATGGAACGTTATGGTGAGTATATAAACTTCTAAATCTGAAGTAGGCAGACTTCATTTGTCTGCAACCTGTGGGACAGAGTCCCCAGCTACCTAAATCTTGGGCGGCCGCCATGGAAGGATGTTCCGAAGCACCGCTGAGCCAAAGGATGCTCTCCCCCTGTAAACAACATCCACCTTATAATGAGAAATGAAGGTATGAGACGAGTCCCAAGTGGCTGCCGCGCAGATATCATCCAATGGCACTCGGGACTTAAACGCGGCTGAAGTGGAAACTGCCCTAGTAGAGTGAGCAGTAACCCTCTGAGGAGCAGGCCTACCTGAAGTGTCATAAGTCTGCAGAATACAATTAGCAATCCATCTCGACAGTGTGACTTTGGAAACTGCTTTGCCCATAGCAAATTTAGCAAAGGAGATGAACAGTTGATCTGATTGTCTATGACCAGCCGTTCTGTAAATGTAAAAGCGCAATTGTCTATGAACATCTAAAGAATGCAGCTTATATTCTCCTTTGTTTTTATAGTTGGAGAAAAACACAGGCAAATTGATTGATTAATATTAGATTCCGAAGAAACTTTTGGAAGAAAAGATGGATTGGTCCTGAGGCACACCCTATCGGGGAAAAAAGGAGAGGTAAGGCGGTTTGACGCATAGAGCCTGAAGTTCCGACACTCTTCTGGCTGATGTGATGGCTACCAAGAAAGCAGTCTTCCAGGAAAGGTACTTTAGATCCGCAGAAGCTGCAGGCTCAAAGGGGGAGCAGTAAGGGCCTGTAGAACTAAGGATAGGTCCCAAGGTGGTACAGCTTCTTTGACTGGTGGCCTCAACAGAAAAACTCCTTTAAGAAAGGTCTTGCAAAGTTTTGCAGTCATGAGGGGAGCTGACTCATGACCCACATGATAATGGGAAATCGTTGCCATTTGTACCTTTACCGTGGAAGAACTAGCCCCTTGATGAAAGAGGTCTGTTAAGAAGTCCAGTACCACAGACATAGGTGCCGAAAAAGGATCAACATTTTTCTGGACCGCCCAAATAGAAAACCTTTTCCATTTGCTCGGATAAACCTTCCTAGTGGAAGGTGTATGAGCCGCCACTAAAATGGCCTTGACAGGTGACGAGATACTGGGAGTCCTAATCAAGGATGGAACTGGAGCAGCCAGGCTGCCAATTTCAGGGTGTGTAGATTCGGGACCGGGAGTCCTAGAGGATGGGAAATGAGATCCGGGATCGGATCCAGAATCCAGGGCGGATTCACTTTGTGAGACCATACATAAGGGAACCAAGGCTGACTAGGCCAGAACGGGGCAATATCAATCATTCTGCTCCCCAAACTGTTGGCTTTCTGCAAGAGCCTCTGCATCAGAGGTAGTGGAGGATAGGCATAAAGGAGACTGGGAGGCCAAGCATGCACCAGAGCGTCTCTCTGAGATTCCTCAGGTGGGGGAAGTAGAGCGAAGAAACTGTCGCATTTGGCGTTTGAGTGAGAAGCAAAAAGATCGCAACAGGGTTGCCCCCAGATGGCAAAAATCTTCTTTGCTACCAGAGGACTGAGAGACCATTCGTGCGGGGAAAGAATGGTGCGACCGAGCTTGTCCGCAAGGAAGTTGGATTTTCCCAGAATGTGCGTTGCTACAAGAAAGCATTTGGTGGAAATTGCCCATTCCCAGACTCTCATGGCCTCTCGACAAAGGGGATAGGACCTGGTTTCCCCCTGCTTGTTGATGTACCAGACTACCGACATGTTGTCGGTCTGGATCGCAAAAGAAGGCGGCTGTGAAGTGCTTGCAATGCTAGGAGCACCGCCCTCATCTCCAGGACATTTATATGCAACGAGGTCCCTGAACTGTTCCACGTGTCTTGGACAATCTTGCCCGCAAAATGCCACCCCCCCCCCCCGAGGCGAGAAGCGTCCGTAGTCACCGTGGCTCGGGGGAATGTTGCACAAAAGGGTCTCCCTGCTAGAGGCTCTGGAGACTGGAGCCACCAAAACAGGGAGTCCCTGCATGCCTTGCTGACCGCTATCGGGCTGTTGAGAGAGGAGTACAGCGGGGACCACTGGACCTGTAGGGTCCATTGAAGAACCCACATGTGTAAGCAAGCATGAAGAAGTGGAATAGCTGCTGCCATTGAACCCAGGGCCCTCAGGACCGAAGCCGCCATCGGAAACGGTTGCAGGACTGCTGTGATGACACCTCAGGCTGGACAGCCTGTCTGGGGTGAGGAAGGCCCGCATTGATCTTGTGTCCAACCTTCCTCCTATGAAATCTATAAGTTGTGTGGGGTGCAGTAAAGATTTTTCTAAGTTTATGGTGATGCCCAGCCTTGGGGCTATAAGGAGGAAATAGTCCCAGGCTGAGCACAGTAGATGCCTTGATGATGCCGTCAGGAGCCAGTCGTCCAGGTACGGAAAGACCTGTAATCCCTGGAGTCTCAGGTGGGCCGCTACTACTGCTAGTACCTTGAACACCCTGGGGGCAGAGGTGAGACCGAAGGGAAAGACCCTGAACTGGTAGTGGCTGGCTCCCAACCGGAAGCGAAGGAAACTCCTGGACCGTCTGTCCATCCGAATGTGGTAGTATGCGTCCTTGAGGTCGATAGAGCACATCCAATCGTTCTCCCGCAAAAGGGGGAGTATAGATTGTAGGGTGACCATCCGGAACTTTTGCTTGGTTACAGACAGGTTCAGCAGGGAAAGGTCTAAGATCGGTCTTAAGTCCCCCGTTTTCTTTGGCACCAAGAAGAACCTGGAGTAAAACCCTGATCCGGTCTGATCTCGGGGACGCGCTGGATGGCTCTTTTTTCTAGCAGCTGCTCGATTTCGACAGCTGCTGCCTCCCTTTGGTCGGGTGGTACATCGGGGAGGCTGCGGGATCTGGGGATTTTGCTCAGGGGAATGGCATAACCTCTGGATATCACACGAAGCACCCAACAATCTGATGTGATTGACTCCCAAGAAGTCAGGTGCCTCGAAAACCCCCCCGACTGCCTCCAGAGACGGACAGCCGGGCAACCCTTCAGGGCTGTTGCATGGGCTGTCAGAGAAAGGTTCTCTGGACCCAAAGTTCCTAGGAGCCCCTCTGCCTCTAGGACGGCGACCTCCCTGTCGTCCTCTGCCACAGAAGGACTGGTTATCCGGAGCAGGGTGGGACTGATGCGACTTCCCGAACCACATCTTCTGTCCCTTTTGGTTCTTCGAGAAGGACCTCTGGGGAGCTGAGAAGCGGACTCCGACGGCAGACAGTGTCTTCCCATCCTTCTCGCTCTGGACTAACGTTTCGCGAACAGTTTTGCCAAACAAGGCAGAACCATCAAAGGGGGCATTCGCGAAGGTCGCTTTGAAGGGCTCTGCGAAATCACAGTGGCGGAGCCAGGCCCGACGCCTCATGACTAGGCCCGCTCCGCTAGCTCTAGCGGCTCCCTCGGTAGCATGAGAAAGTAGCCGCATAGAAGTATTGGAAACTGCTGTTAGAGTGGCCATACGAGTGGAGTACACTTGTTTGTCCTCACCAGACATGGACTCTGGGGGGGATGCAGCGTACTCTTTAATCAGGTCCCGCTGCATCCTGATGACATGTGCCATGTAGTTCAGTGCTCTCAGAGAAAGTTGCTGAACTAAAAACTCGCTTCCCAGTGCGATCCATCGAGCAGGACTCTTTGCCCGCAGGATGCATAGAGGGACTCTCCTGGGCTAACTCCCTCTCCGTGGCTGCAGCCATCATCATGGCATCTACCGGGGGGCCCTTGCTCCAGTGAGTGCGGTCCGCGGGGGGCTCAGGATACGGTCCGGACGCTTTGGTACAGGCTCAACGGTGTCCGGATCCTTCCATGCTCTGGTGGATATAAGGTCCACCAGAGGATCGGCAGGAGGAGACACCCAAGAGGTAGATGGACCAGCCTCGAATGCCTCCAAGAACACAGACTCGTCTGAGGAGGCCTTGTGGGCAGACCCCCCCCCCGATCCTTAATATCTCCATAATGTCTCCAAAGGAGACATCTTCCGGGGGTGATCTTGGGGAGCCCTCCCCTTCATCCAAGTCTGTGTCTTCGGTAATGGACTCTGGGGAGTCCACGTGCCTCCTTTTGCACTTACGCTTCCGAGGCACTTCCTCGGGGGGACTGTCCGAGGAGTCCTCTTCAGCAGCTAGATGTTCCAAGGGAACTACTTGGGACATCGAGGCGGGCTGTCCCTGGGACCGGCTGATGGGAGCCTGGCCCAGCTGCAAGGGAGTGCGGGGTGGAGCCGTGGCAGGGACCGGGGGTCCAGTAGTCCTCAACAGCACCCTTTCCACTACGTCGAAGGCCAAGGGGGAGCCAGCTTCTCTAAGCCCCGAGAGCCGACGCACGGACCGGAGTTGGAGCCGAAACAGTTGGATCCGAGAGACTGGTGCGCTCCGACTTAGATGGAGTCGAAGACACACCAGCTCCCTCGGATCCGAGGCTCGGCCCTCGGCTCCGAGAGGTCGGGTCCGAAGTACCCGATGCACTCAAGGGATGGGTCGGATCAGAGGTGCACCGACCTGTCGGATCAGACCCACCCCCGGATCCAACTCTGCCCGGCACCAACAGCTCCGAATCCGTGGTGTAGGTCGGAGAAGGAGCCAAGGGGTGAAAAAAGGGGTCGAAGCCCCTCCCGGATGGGGGGGGGCTAAGAGCACTCCCATTTGCATCTGGGCCTGGATGAAACGCCTCATCATCCGGTCCATGTCTGCTTCGGACATTGAAAAGGTGGATCTAGATGAGACCACTGAAGCGGACCTAGAGAGCCGCCTCGGGGACCTCACTGAAGGGCTAGCCTCCTCCTCCTCGGGCCCATAAGAGAACCGAGGGGAGTGGAACCGAGGAGGAGATCTAGAAGACACAGGGGAGGCCCGTTTAGATGGAAGAGCAGAGCTTGAGGTCTCTGCTCTCCATTTGTGGTGCCTCTCCTTGTGTCTCTCCTTCTTCTCCCTTGTAGTCTCCCTCTCCTCCGGCTTTTTGGTGGGAGGTTGAGTCCCTGCTGGGGGAGGGGAGACCGCAGCACCCACAGAAGGCTGCTGGCTAGTAGGGGCAGAGGCCGGAGCCGCATCTGGAGGGAGAGGTCCCGCCAGAACAAGCTTCGACCTCCGCTCCCTTAAAGCTCGGGGGTTGAACCCTGCACATATGGTACAACCAGATGACAGGTGTTCAACCCCAAGATGACGCCGAGTGTGGCCATCTGCTGGGGACAGCCTGTGGCCACACTCGGTACATTTAGAAAACACTACCTTATGGGCTTCTGACATCCTAAGCCCTAACAGGCCTAACACACACAGTAAGAACAAACACACAAACTACGCAAAACCCGTGAAAAAAATTAACTAGGTAAAGAGAGGAAAGCCTAACAGATACACTCTAACTAAATATTAAAAGTTTAAAG
Source organism: Protopterus annectens (assembly GCF_019279795.1). Lineage (NCBI taxonomy): Eukaryota > Metazoa > Chordata > Ceratodontiformes > Protopteridae > Protopterus > Protopterus annectens. Next base: position 1,216,055,869 of record NC_056735.1, read on the forward strand.
TTTTTCAGTCAAAAACTCTTATCTTAACCAGGAGCTCGAGGAGTCCGTTGCAACTTGAAACACGGCAAACGAAATCTGGGGTCAGTTAGGGCTTGGCAGGGGATTATGGGTAGAGGGAGGAGCTAGGAGCTCGGATCCTAAGCTTTTGAAATGCCGGCTCGGATCCGAGGTCGGATCCGAAACCCACAGGTTGCAGACAAATGAAGTCTGCCTACTTCAGATCATAAAATTTAGATTCCATGGGGTATAGGGAGGTTTCACAGGTGGTCTGAGATGAAGGAGAACACTGACATCTGTGCCCTGACAGAGACCTGGTTCAAAGCTCCAGAGAGCACCCCTGCATTACCAGGCTTCAATTCATACCACACCTTTCAGCCACCTAACCCAGAAAGAAACACTAAAGGCAGAGGCGTGTCCATTTTCATTAAGGATATCCACACTTCCAGGCTAGTTGCACAGCATAATGCATCCAAGATTATCCAAGTGCAACTAACTCTGGGCAAGACCGCAATCCAAATTGTAGCTTGCTACAGACCCCCCACCATGCCCCAGGATCCACACTCATTTCTTGATACACTGGAAAGTACTAGGGTACAACCAAACAAACTAATAATGGGCGATTTCAACTACCCCACCATTAACTGGGAAAACTACTCATGTACCAACTCTTTTGCTCAACGTTTTCTAGAATTCATAAATTACAACGCCTTGGATCAACTTATTCACACCCCCACCAGGGTGCAGCAATATCCTAGACCTGGTCATTACCAACATGGGAAACTGGTGCTCCACACCAAAGGTAAATTCCTCATTGGTCAGATCCGACCACAAGCTAATCAGCCCAGACATCCACATCCCACCCCCAATTAGGGAAACCATCATAAAAAACTTCTCCAAAGCCAACTTCACACTTAAGACAGAAGTGGCAAACTTCATGACACCCATGCAGACTGACAATAGAGGTATGACTGCAGAATCCTACACAAATGCACTTTATAAGCACTTGCACGAGTGCATGGATCATGCTATCCCTAATAGAACCAAGAGGTTATCCTCCAAAAAAAAGGAAGCCAATCTGGTGGTCCTCTGCTATAAACAAACTCTACAACAGAAGAAAGAAACTGTTGCAAGAGAGTAAAATCCCATGACTAGTGGAACTCCCTGGTCAACCTCAGTAAGAAGCGGAGATCCCTTATAAGATCCTCCAAAGCTATTTATGAAAACAAAATTGCCACCGACTCTAAAGACAACCACAAAGCATTTTATAGCTATGTCAAGAATCTAAATGGGAACACTCAGATCTGCTCCGAGTTACAGCACAATGGCACTAAATATACAGAACCAACTGATACTGCCAACATCCTAGCAGATAGGTTCAGGGCCCATCTCTATACCGGAATAATGCAAATTTCCTATAATCACAGCTGCAGAGGTAAAAAAAAAAAAACACACCCTCCAAAGCCAAAAACACAGCATCCATGGGACCTGACAATATCCCAGGCTGCGTTCTACATGAACTACAGAATGAACTGGCACCCTACCCAAGTACCATGTTCAATCATAGCCTCACCTCAGGCTTTGTACCCACTGAATGGTGCACCGCGACGGTTCTCACTCCACAAAGGGGGAGCCACGACGGACCCCGGGAACTACCGCCCCATTAGCCTGACGATCCTGGTCTGTAAGACCATGGAACGCATCATTGTGGAACTCAGACATTGGTAATCTCCAAACTCTGGACCCCACCCAGTTTGGATTTGTAAAAGGTAGATCATGTCTCCTAAACCTGATTGACTTCTTTGAAGCAGTCACCAATGCCATAGATGAGGGTAAAATAGTACACACAGCTTATCTAGATCTCGCCAAGGCTTTAGACACCATCCCCCACTCTGGAATTATAGATAAGCTCGCTAAACTAGGTATAAATCCCTATGTCACAAGATGGGCTGCCAACTAGCTCACAGACAGAACCCACACTGTGAAAGTAGCGGATTCCAAATCCGACAGACCAGTGACAAGTGGAGTGCCACAGGGTTCAGTCCTGGGTCCTCTCCTGTTTGGTATCTACTTCTCTGAAGTGCAGGCCAACACAGAAGGTCTGTGGCTAACAAAGTTTGCAGATGACTGCAAACTAGGAGCCATAAGCGAAACTCCCAACGATGTGGACAAACTATAAAAGGGCCTCACTGAGACAGATACCTGGGGTCAAAGCCATGGCCTGAAGCTCAACGCCAAAATCATCCCCTTTGGTAAAAACTTTGTACCCATGAACTACCACATAGCTGGTAGTCTACTTAATGCCGAAAATGTGATGAGACCTTGGGACACAAGTGGACAGTAGTCTCTCCTTTGATAATCACATCGCCACAGTGGTCAGGAAATCCATCTACGTGGCTCATCTCATCACAAAAAAGATGCTCAGTTGTCATTTATTTTGAGCCAGGCGTCTGGATACAAAGATAAGCGACCCCCAACTGCCTCCAGAGTAGGACAGTCGGGCCTCCTTTCAGGAGCGCTGGTAGGGCTTTCCAAAGTACTGATCTGTCGCCCTAGTTCGGCAGACCCAGTCTGCCGCGAGGGCATCTTCCATTATTGCCCCCTCCTCTGCCCCTGGACGGGGGTTCACCACGTGTGTCCTCAAAGGCTCATTGGACTTTTCGGAACCACATCTTTCCTCCCCTTTGACCCTGGGGTAGAGTCTGGTAGGGGTGGCAAAACAGACTCAGATGGCAGACTGTCTTTCCTTCCAGCTCACCCCTGGTCAAAGTTTGCTTAACTTTGGGCCCAAAAAAGGACAAGCCATCAAAATGGGTATTTACAAAGGATGACTTGAAGGGCTCCACGAAAACACAAGCGCATCCAGGAGCGTCTCCTAAGAGTAATTCCTGTACCCGCTGCCCTGCTCGTTTCATCAGCTGCATACAAAACGAGGTGCATGGATGAGTTAACTATGGTGTTGAAGCTCCTGCAGCTAATGTACCCTGAAGAGCATCTCGGAGCTCTTTAAGGAGATCACTTTGCAGTCTAGTAAGACGGGTTAGATAGTTGAGCAAATGCAGTGCAAAAATCGTTGAACTGTAAGTGTGCTTCCCATATCTATCCATGATCCTAGAATCTCTGTTAAGAGGATGGATAGAAGAGGAAGTTTCTGAAATTTACTTTTTGGTGGCTGCCATCACCATGGCATCAACTGGCGCACCCTTGGTCTGAAAAGATTTGTCCTGGGAAGCAAATAAATTTATTAGGCCTGCTGGGGATAGGCTCCATGGTGTCCGGAGACTCACACGCCCTTTGTGAAACCAGCTGCATAAGCTCATTGAAGGGCAGAGACACCCAAAAGGTTGAGGGCCGAGACCCAAAAGCCTTCTGGAGAACAGACTAGTCTTCAGTAGGATTGGTAGAGTGCCAGTCGCCCCTCTGCCTAAGGATTTCTAGTATCTCAGCAAATGAGACCATGGGGACCCTTCTGATTCATCCAAGTCGGTATCAGATATCAGGAACTTCTGTGGGGAGTCTAGATGCCTCTTCTTACAGACTCTTCCTGGGAACCTCATAAGTAGGAGCTTCTGGTGAGGTCTCTGAAGAGCATGGGCCACCCAATGAGGCTTCCGGAGGCTCTGGGTCTCTACACTTGGCAAAGATCCGTTAAACAGACACAGGCGCTTTAGGGGAGGAGGATGCCGGACCTGAGGTTGAAGATGTCTTAGGAGACCTAACTCTCCTCATGGCTTCACAGGCACCTCTGCTCCAGTGTGAAGGGACCAATGGATCAGAGGAAATGCAGATACCCCCCCAGCACCGGGACAGTGGGCTCTGAACCAGAGGTAGGAGCAGAGCTCAACCGAGCCGAAGGCCCGAGAAGCAAAGTCGGAACAGACAAGTCGGTCCGACTATCCTCCACGGACCTGACTAGAGAGTGTTGGCTCCTAGATTCCTTAATCGGCACACAGGATGTCAGAGTAAACTGAGCTGAAGATACTAGAATAGGCGTCAGCTCCGAAGGCTCCATGATAAACAAGTCCAACTCCTCTGGCTTCGAAGGACCGCTATGGCTCGGAAGAGGAAGAGTAGCAGCTGGTAAAAAGGGTCTTTGGCTCCAAAGCAGCTTGGGTCAGAGCTGATAAGAATTTAGCAAAGGCCAGTGCCTGTAAAAGTTTCTGCACCACATGATCCACATCCAAATCGGAAAGGCCAATTGAAGACCAAGATGAATGCTTCGAAGGTGGTACCGACTGTAAAAGTGGAGATTTAGGTATTTCGGATACCGGTTCTAAAAAGTACAGTTGTGTACACTTACCATAAATGTAGACGTTTGAGTGTATTCACTGTTGCAGTCATTACATTTGGGTAATCTACTGGCAGGTTGCCCTCAGTTGGCCTGAATAACTAAGTCTTGGGTCCTGCGTCGGTTGCTGTCTCCTCTTCCATGACGTCAGGAGTATAAAACATGCAGCCGACGCCATTTTATTCAGTTTTTCTTGCCCCAGATGTGAGGTGCCCCCCAAATGGGGATCAAAAAAAATTATATACATTTATTTATATATATATATATATATATATATATATATATATATATATATATATATATATATATATATATATATGGGTCTACTACTAATTACCGACACGACGATTCCCCGACGGAAAACTCCCCAACGCCAGATGACCGACACCACACAAACCCGACAACGCAAAACACCGAACACCATTACACCGACACACGGAACGTAAACAACACGCGACACTACATAGCATACACACTAGCCCTGACCCAAACCCTAACCCTAAGGTCCGACACTATCGCACACTTCACCTACCTGCACCCTAACCCTAACTCACTTAACCCACCCCTAGCCCAAGCTCCGACACTAACGCACACATCACCTACCTGCACCCTAACCCTAACTCACTTAACCCGTCCCTAAACTACAGTCCCTCACTAGCACACACTTACCTTACCCGAACCATACCTCCGACACGAACACACACTCACCTTTCACACAGCCTAACCCAACATCCCACAATCTCGAGCACTTACCTGACCGCTCCTAACTCAGTCACCATCGCACACTTACCGCGTCGCGATCGCACATTCCCTTGTCGGTCTTTCCGCTGTCGGCAAATCACCCTGTCGGTACACTTACCTGTCGGTCATCTGGCGTCGGTGAATTTTCCGTCGGGGAATCGTCGTTTCGGGCATTAGTAGTAGACCCATATATATATATATTATACACAAACAGCAAATATATATAAATGCACTTTTAGAAATATAAAAACTTTACCTTCATCTAAAAGCAAATACACCACAAAGGCTTTTGTGTATAGTGAAGGAAAGAAAAAAAGTATAGAAAGGGGGATGGCGGGTGGGTAACCCAGACTGCAACAGTGAATACACTCGAACATCTACATTTATGGGAAGTGTACACAACTGTACTATGTTCTTCGTGTTTCACTGCTCCAGTCATTACATTTGGGTATAATCCCAAAGCTATGGATGGGAGGATGGAACTAAACAGCATTAGGAGCGGCTATAAGGCCCTGCAGAACTGCAGTGGCAAAGTCTGCCCTGGATCTGGAGAAGAGAGGCAAATGATGATGCTTTGTGAAGTTATGAACAGAGCTCCAAGTAGCAGCTTCTAGAATGTCTTTGGTTGGAACCCCTCTGAGAAAAGCTGTTGAAGTAGAGGCAGCCCTGGTGGAATGTGATCTGATCCCCTTGGGCACAGGTTTACCATGGTGCAAGTAGCAGAAACGAATGCAGTGGCTTATCCACTTAGAAATAGTCTGCTTTGATATAGCCTTCCCCTCTGACCCTGCAGCAAATACTACCAGTAATTGCTCAGACTTTTAGAGATTTGGTCCGGTTTAAGTAGAATCTTAGTAGTCTGTGTACATCCAATGAATGTAGAAAACACTCCCCCTTGTTCTGCAGATTTGGGTAAAATGTTGGCAGGTGACTGGTATGGTTAAGAGCCACGCTTGATACCACCTTAGGCATAAAAGAAGGATTGGTCCCGAGGGACACCCTGTTGGGGTAAAACATAATAAAAGGCTCCACTGCCATGAGAGCATGCAGTTCTGAAATTCTTCTTGCTGAAGTGACTGCCAAGAGAAAAGCTGTTTTCCAAGATATAAATTTTACATCTGCAGTAGCTGCTGGTTCAAAAAGGAGGCAGGGTGAGTTTTTCCAGCACAAAATTGAGGTCCCATGCATAACTTGATCTTCTGGGAGGCCTTACATTTTTGGCCCCTCAGACCATGTTTAAGCAGAGGATGAGAAAAGAGGGGAGGCTCTGTCTTGTAATGAGCCAAGATGGCAGAAGCATGGATTATTATTGAAGAAAAAGATAGGCCCTTGTCAAGCATCTCAAATATTGTAAAATCTGAAGAATATTGGGCTTTGCTGCGTCTGTTCCTTGTACTTTGTTCGAAGCACAGAATCTCTTCCATTTATCAGCATAAGATTTTCTAGTACTAGGCCTTCTGGCTTCCAAAATGACATCCATCACAGATTTACTGAGAGGTGTTGTTTGAATAATTAGTTGATCAGCCATGCTTCAAGATTCAGAGTTTGGAGCGGAGTGTGCAGAATTTGATAGTTCTGCTGAGACATTAGATGAGGTATGACGCAAGTACCATTGAGGAAGCCGATACATATTCCTTAGAAGTGGGTACCAGTGATGATGAGGCCAGTCCGGAGCAAACAGGATCATTTTTGTTTTTTCCTGTCTGACGTTTAGTAAGACCTTGGAGAGTAGAGGCAGAGGGGGAAAGGCATAGACTGATGGGCATCCACTTTCCATGCTTTTTTGTGACTAGTTCTTGTGTAGAATTTGTCCTAATGATAATTTTGGGGAGAGGCAAATAGATCTATGTCTGGGCTCCCCCATTTCTGTGTTAACATGCTGAAGATTTGTGGATCCAGTTTCGATTCGTGCGGGTCCATAAGATTTCTGCTTAGGTCGTCTGCCAGAGTATTTTGCTTTCCTGGCAGGAACAGAGCTTGAAGATGCATTTGGTAAGTCAAGGCTGTGTTCCACAAGGCCATGGCTAGTCTGCAAAGGGGGTAGGAATGTGTACCCCCCCCTGCTTGTTGATGTACCACATAACTGTGGTGTTGTCAGTCTATCAGTAGTTGCCCTGGATGAAGTATGTCCTTGAATGCTATCCGAGCATTCTGAACAGCTAGCATCTCTTTCAGATTGATATGCAGATGCATTTGCCCTGAATGCATCTCCCTGCCAGGTGAGCACCCCCCCCCCCCCAGGCATAGTCTGATGCGTCTGTAGTTAGGGTTTGGGTGGCAGGGGGTAAAGTAAATGACAGTCCCTTGCTTTGGTGACATGTCTCTGCCCACCAAAGAAACTCTTGTTGTAGGAAGGGAATGAGAGGAATCCTTGTTTCCAGACTGACAATGCTGACTCCATAAACTTTTTTAGGTACCATTGAAGTTACCTCATATGCAGTCTCACATATGGAATTAGTAGAATGCAGGATGCCATGAACCCCAAAGCCTGCAGAATTTGTCTTGCAGATAACTGGGGTTTTGTTGCCATTTGTTTGAAGTATGTTGTCAGTTGCCTTTGTCTGGTGTGAGGTAAGCCATCTTGGGCAGTTGTAGTCAAGCTTGCACCCAGGAACGTAATTTTGAGAGGGTACCAGTTGTGAATTTTTTTTGTTTATGGTGTACCCTAGGCATGCTAGAAACCTTTTTACAAAATGCCAGATGTTGAAGAGTGTCCTTGTCCTCTGTTTGAATCAGATGGTTGTCCAGATAAGGATAAATTTGAATGCTTTATCTGCAGAATGCAATTACTGGTGCCAGGCACTTTGTAAAGACCCTGGGTGCAGTAGATAAGCCAAAGGGCAGTGCAGAGAATTGGTAATGCAAAAAAACCTGCTTTGAGGCGGAGGTATCTTCTGCAGGATTCCGATTATTGGTATATGCAGGTATGCCTCTTAAATCTAGAGTTACTAAACCAAGCATTCCTGCCTAGCACAGGCAATAGCTGTTGTAAAGTCAGCATTTTGACTTTTGGAATGTCCAGGAACATGTTCAAGATCATTAAGTCCAGTATTGGACACCAAGAATGGTCTTTTCTGGGTACCAGGAAAAGTCTTGAATGAAAACCTGTCCTTTTTCCTTTTCTGGTACCAGTTGAACAGCCCCCATAACCATGAGAGACATTACTTGTTTCTGGGCCTCTGCCCACTGGTTTTGAGGCAGATCTGGTCATTTGGAATTGGCAAAGTATGGAAATGAAATCTGTAACCCTGGGATGCTATGTTTAATACCCACTTGTCCTAGGTAATTAACTGCCAATTTTGAGCATGAAGTGCTAGTTTTCCCCCCAAGGGGGCTGCCAAAAAGTAAGTGTGCTAAATGATGGTAGAGGGAGGCCACTGAGGCTGCATACTGTAGGGTTGTGCTTTGTTTCCTCCAGATGTGGAGATGGAGGCACCCCATTGCTTTGACCTTAAGAACCCTGTGATTGGTATTTGGAACCTTTTGAGTGCCTGGATTTGCCCTGAGTGGCTCTGTTGGACACAGGAAAGGACCAATTTTTAGTAGGCCAGTGTCGACTGAACCTGGGTGGCTGCACTTGCAAGAAATCTTTTACAGTTTGCATAGATTTAGCTTGGTCTTCCATTTTCTTTAAAACCTCTTCCGACTCATTACCAAGCAGAGTATCATGCTGCAAAGGGGCATCCAACAATTTAGCTTTAACATGATCAGGCAGATTTTGCTCCTCGAGCCAGGCATGCCTTCTAATCACAGATCCAGTAACGGCAAATCTACAAGAGGCCTCCAAGGGATCAAAGCCACATTGCAAAGTATGCCTTCCAACCTGCTCTGCTGAATACAATAATTTCTGTAACTCTATTTTCCACACAAACAGAAATCAGCATCATTTTCTGTTTCAGTAAGCCCATAATATGCTGCTGATATTGAAGCATATGAAACTGGCAGTTTAAGGCCCTGATTGCCAAGGTTGCAGACGTATAAACCTTTCCCCATCTATCCAGCGCCCTGGAATCCCCATCAGAGGGGGTAGGATTTTTGGCTGTAGAGGCCTTTACACCCTTGGGACCCTGAGAAATAGCCTCTGGATCAGCAGCAGGATTTTTTAATAGAAATTTGTGGGAGTCAGGGACCCTGTAATATCTGTCTGGCTTATTAGGATCCGGAGGCAGGGAATCAGGAGCCATGCTTGATTCCGAAAACACATCAACAATGTCTAATACAGGCGGTATTGCCAAAGGCCTATGCAGAGGAAGAAGGAAATCCCTAAGCCTCTTTTTTTGATTCAGAAAAGTCCTGACTCTCCCAGTGAAAATGTTCCCTTAATGTATGCCAAGTCTTTCCAAAAGTAATCCTCAGGAGGAGATGTAGATGGGATGGATTCCTCAGCATCAGAATCCTCTGGAATAGAAAATTGCTGATGAGAAGAGGAATGAGAAGAAATGGAAACCTGATCTGAAGATTCATAATCAGTGCCTTGCCTAGGCCTCTTAGCGGGGGGGCGGGGGCTGATCAAGGTAATTAAATCCTCAGCCATTTTGATAATCTGTTTTTCAGGCACAGGGGACTGAGCATGTGGCTCGGGTCATTTTTTTGACAGATGTTATTGACGTTTTTGTTGCTGATGGTTTAGCATAAAAATGTTGAGGCCTAAAAACACCCTCAGAAGCCGGTGCCTGCTCAGCGGCTCCGGACCCATCCAAGGGAAAGACATCCGCGGTTTCAATACTTGCAGAATCTCGCAGCATACCGGACTCCGAATGGGTTTCGGTAGAGGCCTGTGACTCAAAAGTAGTGGGTATTAGGGGCTGCGAAAGCGCCTCATTGGAGTACTGGCGAACCAGCGACTGGCTTAGGAGAAGCTTAGTCGTCGGTTTTGGACCTAAACTGTCTGTGTCTGGTCTTTTTCTTTGCGTTTTTTGTGTACTCCGGTAGACGGATGGGTAACCGACATTTCAGGATAATTAAATCTTGAACCAAAATATTTAGAAGCAAAAATATACAGACGCTTAACAGTGCGTTGGTTAAATCTAGCACAAAACTGACAGCAAGGCGCGTTGTGATCTGGGCCTAGGCAAGGAATACAGTACAAATGAAAATTCTTATGAGGTATTTGCTTCCCACAAGTAATGCAATTATTAACTTTTACTGACATCGGTAAGGAGCAAGAAAAAGTTTCCAGAACAGGGTACATGGCTTTATTTTGAAGAATTCGGTTCTGAAACTCTAATACGAAAATTTCAGGAGTCGGCTGACTGGCACTTGCAAACTGCTTCTGCTTCGGGCACTGCGCGGCAAGAAAGACTGAATATAATGGAGTCTGCTGCATGTTTTATACCCCTGACGTCATGGAAGAGGAGACAGCAACCGACGCAGGACCAAGACTTTGTTATTCAGGCCGACTGAGGGCAACCAGCCAGCAGATTACCCAAATGTAATGACTGCAACAGTGAAACACGAAGAAAGTACAATTGTTTACCTACTATAAATGTAGATGTTAGAGTGTATTCACTGTTGCAGTCATTACTCTTGGGTTATCCTGCTGGTAGGCTACCCTCAGTCGGCCAGAAATCCGAAGTCTAGGTCCGGTATCGGTTGCTGTCGCCTCTTCCCTGACGTCAGTGCGTCAGGGGTATAAAAGATGCAGCAAACGCCATTTTCTTCAGTTTTTCTTGCCCCAGATGTCAGGTGCCCTAAATTGGTAGGCTGAAAAATATGCCAATAAAAAATGCATGCACAAAAATAACATTTCCTTCATCTACAAGCAAATACACCAAAAAGATTGTATAGGATAGAGAAGTGCAGATAAGTCCCAGCAAAAAGAAATGGGATGGTGGGCGGGTAACCTGGACTGCAACAGTGAATACACTTTAACATCTACATTTATGGTAGGTACACAATTGTCCTATGTTCATCGTGTTTCACTGTTGCAGTCATTACTCTTGGGTAGAATCCCAAAGCTGAGGATGGGTGGCTGGGCTAAATAGGATTAGGAGAGGCTATGAAGCCCTGCAGAATTGCAGTGGCAAAGCCTGCTCTGGACTTGGAGTAGAGAGGCAAATGGTAGTGCTTTGTAAAGGTGTGCACTGAACTCCAAGTTGCAGCCTCTAAGATATCTTTGGTTGGTACTCCTCTGAGGAAGGCTGCTGAAGTGGCTGCTGCTCTGGTGGAATGAGGCCTAATGCCCTTAGGCACTGATTTGCCATGTTGAAAATAGCAAACGGATGCAATGGCCTATCCATTTAGAAATAGTCTGTTTTGAGATAGCCTTTCCTTGTGATCCTGCAGCATATGACCCTAAAAGTTGCTCAGTCTTTCTGAAAGCTTTAGTTCTGTCCAAGTAGAAGAGCAACTACCTGTGTATGTCCAAAGAATGCAGAATTTTCTCACCCTTGTTCTGTGGATTTGGGTAAAAGGTAGGCAAGTGAATGGTTTGGTTGAGGGCCACACTGGACACCACCTTAAGCATAAATGTAGAGTTTGTCCTCAGAGAAACCCTGTCTGGATGAAAAATGATGAAAGGTTCCACAGCCATGAGTGCTTGTAACTCAGACTCGCCTTGCAGAGGTTATTGCTAGGAGCAGAGCTGTTTTCCAGGATAAGAATTTTATATCTGCTGCTGATGCTGGCTCGAAAGGAGGCAGTGTGAATTCACACACAATTGAGGTCCCAGGACGGAATTGGTGCTCTCCTTGGAGGCCTAATATTTTTGGCCTCTCTGAGGTACTGCCTTATTAAAGGATGAGAAAAGATAGGTGGTTCCGTATTGTAATGGGCTGAAATGGAAGAGGCATGAATCTTAATTGAGGAGAAAGAAAGGTCTTTGTTCAGCATCTGTTAGGTATTGTAAAATCTGAGGAATATTTGGTACAGACGTGTCAATGCCTTGTTCCAAGCACAGACTCTCCTCCATTTTTCTGCATAAGATTATTTGGTACTAGGCCTCCTGGCCTCCAAGATAACATCCATAACAGCTTTTGAAAGAGAAGTGTTCTGAATGGCTACATTATCCGCCATGCTGCCAGATTTAAAGGTCCTGAGTTGGCTGTGCAGGATCTGATTGTTTTGTTGGGTCAGCAAGTGAGAAGTTTGAGGCAATATCCATGCTGGACCTTGAGACAAGCTTTAGGATTGGGTACCAGTGCTGGCGTGGCCAGTCTAGTGCAATCAGTATCATTTTCGGCTTCTCTTGTCTGACCTTTAGGAGTACTCTGGGAAGGAGAGGCAGTGGGGGAAAAGCATATACTGTTAGATTTTTCCAGCCGAATGATAGGGTGTCCACTTTCCATGCTTGCTTGTGATAAATCCTTGTGCAAAATCTCTGCAATTGATAGTTGAGGGAAGGCAAACAGATTTATGTCTGGGCATCCCCATTTCCTTATCATGCTGAAGACTTGTGTATCCAGTTTCCATTTGTGGGGATCCATGAGGTTTCTGCTTAGTTCGTCTGCCAGAGCATTTGTTTTTCCTGGCAGGAATTGTGCTTGCAGGTGAACTTGATAAGCCAATGCTGTGTCCCATAAGGTCCTTGCTTGTCTGCAGAGAGGGTAGGAATGTGTACCTCCCTGCTTGTTTATGTACCACGACTGTAGCATTGTCTGTCTTTATCAGTAACTGTCCTGGATGAAGCAGGTCCTTGAGGGCTGTCAGGGCATTTTGAACAGCTAGCATCTCTTTTTGATAGATGTGAAGATGCATCTGGTTTGCAGATCATGTGCCCTGAATACATTTTCCTGCCATATGGGTCCCCCAGGCATAATCTGATGCATCCGTTGTCAGTGTCTGTCGGGCTATGGGTAAACTGAATGGCAGACCCTTGTTGTGGTGACAGGCTTCTTGCCCACCATCGAAACTCCTGTTGTAGGCAGGGAATGAGTGCAATTACTGTCTCCAGGCTGTGGCAATGCTGAGTCCAAACACTTTTCAGATACCATTGTAGTTTTCTCATATGCAGGCTGGCATATGGAATTAGTAGAATGCAGGATGCCATGAAACCCAAGGCCTGCATTATTTTCCTTGCAGATAAGTGGGTTTTTGTTGCCAGTTTCTTGAAGTAAGCAGTCAGTTGCTTTTGCTTGTCTGGCGTGAGATAAGCCATCTGGGCAGTTGTAGTTAAGCTTGCACCCAGGAATATTATCTCGAGAGGGCACTAGTTTTGATTTATTTGTTTAATGTGTACCCTAGGGCAATTAGTAATCTTTTCACAAATGCCAGATGCTTTAGAAGAGTGTCTTTGTTCTCTGCTTGAATTAGACAGTCCAAGTAGGGATATATTTGAATTCCTTTGTATCTGCAAAATGCAGTTTCTGGTGCCAGGCATTTTGTGAAGACCCTGGGCGCAGTAGAATAGCCAAAGGGCAGTGCAGAGAATTGGTAATGCATTGAGCCAACTATGAAACTGAGGTATCTTCTGCAAGACTGTCTGATTGGGACATGCAGGTATGCCTCTTTTAGGTCCAAAGTTACGAGCCAAGCCCTCTTCCCAGCATGGGCAGTAGCTGCTGTTGAGACATCCTGAATTTTGGAACTTCCAGAAACATATTTAGTATAGACAGGTCCAGTATTGGTCTCCAGGTTTTGTCCTTCCTGGGTACTAGGAAAAGTCTGGAGTAAAATCCTTGCCTCTGCTCTTGTTGTGGTACTTGCTGAATGGCCCTCATGTCCATGAGGGCTGTAATATACTTTTGTGCCTCTGCCCACTGATTATGTGGCAGGTCTGGCATGCCCTTTGACCTTGGAAGTGTGAAAATGGAACCTGTAGCCTTGGGACACTATGTTCAGGACCCATTTGTCTTGGGTAACCATTTGCCAATTTGATGAAAAAAGTGCTAGTTTTCTCCCTAAGAGGGGCCGTCAAAAGAAAACTGCTCGGAACTGGTAAAGGAAAGTCATTGGGACCGTCTCCTGTAAGGTTGTGAGTTGTCTTCTCTGCTTTTGGAGGTAGGAGCACCCCATTGTTTAGGCCTGCATGAGCCTTGTAGCTGATACCTGCCTCTGGGACGTCTGTATCTGCCTGTTTGTGGTCCGTCTGACACTGGAAAGGACCAATTTTTAGAAGGCCAGCTCCTGCTAAACCTGGGTGGCTGTACCTGTAAGAAATCCTTGACTGTCTGCATGGATTTTGTTTTATCCTCCATTTTTTTCAACACCTCTTCTGCTTTAGTACCAAACAAAGTATTATGCTGCAATGGTGCATCTAATAATTTTGCTTTAACATGATCAGGCAGATTCTGTTCCTTTAACCAAGCATGCCTTCTAATAACAGAACCTGTAAACACTTTCCCACTTGTTCAGTTGCATGCAATAAATCCTGCAATTCCTTGGTCTCAGAGCATTCAGTATTTGTCAACATTTTCTGTTTAAGCAGTGACATTAAATATTGCTGATATTTAAACATATGAAACTGACAATTTAAAGCCCTTACAGCCAGGGTAGCATAAGTGTAGACTTTTTCCCCCCATTTGTCTACAGCCCTAGAATCCCTATCAGAGGGGACAGTTTTTTTTGCAGTGGAAGCTTTAACCCCCTTGGGACCCTGAGATATGAGTTTTTATATAGGAATTTATGAAAATCCGGGACCCTGTAGTATCTGTCTGGCTTAGCAGGTGCAGGGGGTAAAGAGTCGGGGGACAGGCCGGACTCTGAAAACACATCTACAATGTCTTGAACAGGTGTAATAGCAAGGGGTCTGTGCTGAGGAAGTAGCAGAAAGTCTGAGCCTTTTCTTAGATTCAGAATAATCTTGGCTCTCCCAGTGGAAATGCTCCCTCATAGTATGCAGGGTTTCCCCAAAAGAATAAACCTCAGGAAGAGAGGCTGAAGGAATTGATTCTTCAGCATCAGAATCCTCATAGGGAAGCATGGAGTAATCCTGTTCAGAAGAGGTATCAGAGGAAATAGATACCTGATCAGAAGAATCATACTCTCTCTCTCTCTTGCCTAGGACTCTTATCAGGAGAGGGATAGGTGCCCCTGATCAAAGTAATTGGGTCTTCAACCATTTTGAGCATCTGTTTTTTAGGCATGGAAGTCCGAGTAGGAGAATGCTGTAATTGTTTTGGCTTTAGTCTTTGAAGCTGAAGATGGCTTAATATATAGTTGTGTAGGTCTGAAGACACCCTCAGAAGCCGATGCCTGCTCAGCGGCTCCAGACCCATCTGAGGGAATGATTTCCGAGTGTCCAATACCTTGAGCATCCAAAGGCCCAGTCGGCTCCACATGGGAGTCGGTAGCGGCCTGTGGCTGAGGTAGCGGGCACCAGGGGCTGAGAAAGCGCCTCACTGAGAAATGGCGACTGGCCTAGTAGAGGCTTAGTCATCTATTTTGGACCTCGGATGCCTATCCTTGTCCTTGCGTTTTTTGTAAACTCCGGTTGTCGGCTGTTCCGACGGCATTATATAATTAAATCTTCGGCCAAAGTAATGAAATGCGAAAATCGAACAGACGCTTGACAGCGCACTGGTTAAATCTAGCACAAAACCAACAGCTAGCAACGTTGTAATCAGGGTCTAGGCAATGAATACAGTAAGAATGAAAATCCTTATGAGGTATTTGCTTCTCACAAGAAATACAATTGTTAACTTTTTCTGACACCTGGCTGGAGCAAGGAAAAAAAGTTTCCCCAACGGGGTACTGAGCTTTAATGAAGACTTCGGTTCTGAAATTCGGATTTGAAAATCTCAGGAGTTGGCCGGCACTTGCGAACTGCTTTTGCTTAGGGCACCACGCAGCAAGAAAGACATTAGAAAATGGCGTCGGCTGCATCTTTTATACCCCTGGCACACTGACGTCAGGGAAGAGGCGACAGCAACAGATGCCAGACCTAGACTTTGGAATTCTGGCCGACTGAGGGTAGCCTGCCAGCAGGATAACCCAAGAGTAATGACTGCAACAGTGAAACACTATTAACATCATCTGGGGACCAGCTCCAAAAGGATAAGATGGCCGGCTACTAGGTCTGTGGAACCGGTGAAGACTTTCAATTTCTTACTTTCAGAAGTCTTGAAAAACTGAGGACTTACTGGATCCATCTTGGTCGCCCAAAGCTTCTTGGAAAGAAGGTATAAATAAACCCCTGTAAATGCATTTTCTCTTTCTCTCCTGGAGAACCCTGGAAAAGAAAGAATGACAGAGCAGCTTTCTTGGAGATGCAATGCTCCCAAACAATAAACACAGTTTACATGACTGTCGGTGACTGACATTTTCTGCCCACATTTAGGGCATTTTTTAAATTCTGACTTAGGGTGTTTGTCATGGTCAGCCATATTATCACACAGAATCAAAACAGTGCTGTAAACTGGACACACCCAACAATAATAATACTCAAAACAAGCCCTTTAAAAACTATGGGCTAAACAGTAGTCGCACACAATCAAAAACTACTTATCTAAAATGAAGATATACAAATATATCAAAATTGTGACAAAGTCACTATCTAAAGGCACACAACAATACTAAATAATACTATTTCACACACAATCTAAACTGTAACTATTTTAAAGCTGTGACAAAGGTTACTATCTAAATCACACACACAAATCTAAACTAGGCCTAAAAAATGAGGCCAAATAGTAATTGAAGCAAAAGGCACACCAAGGGAAGGGAAACTACACAAAAAAGCTGTAAGATCTTATCCAAGTATCTAAAACTATTATATAGATAGAATTATCAATCTTAAGAGAAATATTTGAAGAAAAAAAAAGTTTTACTGGCCCAAGCTAGCGAAAACATGAGATCTACTGCAGTGGCAAATTAGATCTAAGGTAACTAGGTGCATCATGGGATAGGGACTTGGCCTCCAACTATCTGAAGACCTCAAGCTTTGTAATATGCCGACTCGGAGCAGAGGATCGGCTCCGAACCCATCTGCAAGAATGAACGGCGAGATAGATCAACTTCATATAAATCACGTTTCCATATACAATTTTATTAACATGCTGTGCTGACTAATCAGATCAATTTGTTTTGTCCAATAATGCGTTAACCTTCTGTCAATAAGTGATGTATGATATTCTTAGAAGTTCATAGGTTCATACTAGGCTATCTGCCCGAGGGCATTTACAAGCCTAGCCCATAGTTTTGTGGCTTACGCCACCCCTTTAGTATGGGGAACTATACCCATTATTTTGCTGTGCCTCTGCCGAGCAGTGACACTGAGGTAATCCCTGGGGTATATCTGCGATCTCCCATCCATTGGTCAAGATTTCTCTTGAACAAGGCCAGCGAGGTGCTCTGCCTCACATATACCGGGATTTTATTCCACAGCATAGGGAGTCTTTGGGTGATGAATCTATCCCTCCAGCACGTCCTATTAATAGCCGTGTCGAGGTTTAAGTCTCCCGCCCTTGTGGCTCTGACGGATCTACATTTTTTGAGGTGAAGCATATTCATCAAATCTGGGTTTGACATGGCCTTGTATGTTAGGCAAAGGTCACCTCTGAGCAAGCGGTAAGCGACTGAACAGAGCTGGAGTTCTTTCAGTCGGGCACATAGGACAGATGTTTGAGACCCTTTATCCTTTTGGTGAGGAACTTTTGTGGCCTCTCCAGCTGCTGCAAGTGTCGGGTCAGATACATTCCGAATGGGGCATTGTACTCAATCATTGGTCTGATGAGTGATGAGTATAGGGAGACTATGACCTCCTTTGATCTAGAGGAGAATCCCTTCATGATAAGGTGGGCAATGTAGAAGGTCTTCCTAACTACTTTAGCTACATGGGTGTCTAATGACAGACTACTATCAACCTGGGTCCCCAGGTCCCTGATAACTTCTTCTGTGCTCAGTGGATTGCCGATTGCCACCTATTTGGTAGCTAGGGGTAACCTTGTTTTTCCCGAAGGGTATGACTATGCATTTTTTGGCATTTAACTTTAGGCCGTGGCTCTGGCACCAGTTATCCGTTTCTGTGAGACCCTTCTGAAGGATATCTGTGTCAGATGTGTTTTCTACTATGGCGCCCAGTTTGCAGTCATCTGCAAACTTTGTCAGCCATAACCCTCCTGTGTTTGCTTGTACTTCGGAAAAGTAGATGCCAAACAAGAGTGGGCCCAGGACTGAGCCCTGTGGTACACCACTTGTGACAGGCTTTGAGTCTGACATGGCGCCAGCAACTCTGACCCTGTGGGTTCTGTCACTCAGCCAGTTTGCAACCCATCTTGTGATGTATGGGTTAACATTTAAGCTGATGAGTTTTTCAATGATACCCGAGTGGGGTATTGTATCGAAGGCCTTCGCCAGATCGAGGTAGGCTGTATGGTTACTACTTCCATTCGAGACACGAAGACTGCGATTTTCTTTAACTCTTGAAAAGTTGGTGGTACTTTACTGTAGACATTGCATGCCATTGCACATAGTCGTAACTTACTGGAAGAATAAAGGATATTTTACTTTAGGGACACATTGTGGTATGGGTACATTAAACAAAATTAATGACTTTTGTTAACTGAAATGTATTAAAAATTGTTTGAAAGACATCCATTTCAAACGAATATCTATTCATTGAATGACAATCAAAAAACATGTGTTCCAAATCTGCTTTTGTATACATTTTACATCAACAATTAACACGTTTCTTATGTATTAGTTCTAAAAAGGATCCATGTAGGAATCGCAAATAGTTTCCACTGAACTGACTTGGTGGTAAGGCTTGGTAGGATCCTTTTGGTTAACCTGATTATAATTCCAATAACTATTAATATAGTTTCTTTAACGGCCTTGTGAATTTTAGATAGATATCCTTGTTATTTTTAAGTATTTATCCTTGTTAATTTTAAGTATTTATTACAAGTATCACAAGATCTATGAACTTAGGAATATTATTTTTAAAAGCTGTCACCAATTCCATCTAATTTATGATGTACTGTCTTATTTGCTGTATTGGCAGCCACAATTTATCATCTAACTCAAATTTCGTTTTGATTTGATCTACTGAGTAAGGTATTGCCATTGAGTATTTGATACCAAATAAAATCACTTATTTTTCTTTAAGCTCTTTAATTACATTTGAATAAAATGCAGTTGTACATTCTTGTGTACAAGTTATAGGATAGAAAATAAAAAAAAACACTTTATATCTGGGTTCAAGTTTATATATTTTCTACACAGTATTGTTTCAGTAACAATTATATACTTTGTTTTTTATACTTAAATATGTTATCTCTTATCACATAATAAAAGACTTATGTTGCCTTTATATTAGATTGTTTATGGGCTGAGGTACTAATATCACACACAGATTTCCATTTGGCGGTATAGGTTGAGTTCAGCCATAGAGTAAGTATTTTAGCAATAGATGCCAAGGAATAAATCTCTATATCTGGTAGATTAGTTTGGCCCTTCTCCCAACCTTTTAAATGGTTAAGCACAATTATAGGCTCATTGTTAAACCAAAAGGAAATTCAGTATCATTTTATTGTATTGCTGCATAATTTTCTTACTAGGAAAGATGGAAAATGATTGTATAAAACAATTTTGGGAAAATTGACTTAATTATATAAAACCTATCTTCCATTTCTGCACAAATTATTTCATTTAACTTGGTATATGAATATAATTCCTATTTGTTTTTCTAGTTCCAATAGGAAGATTACTAGGAATTTAATTTTCTTATCAGGCGCCAAGTACTTCAAGTCATTATTTAATTCCCTTTTGGAGTTCATTTCTAAAATGTTAGTTTAGATTTCAATAAACAAGACCAGAAACGGTCTGAAATAAGTCATTGTTTGCAATAATTCGGATAACGATTTATCTTTATTAGATATTATCAACAGGATGGCATCAGCAAATAATAGTATTTTCATTTCTAAGTTATTCCCATTTACTAAACCTTTAATATCAGTATTCATTCTAACAATTAGCTAAAAGCTCAATTGCTAAAGCAAACAGTAAAGGTGAAAGTGGGCATCCTTGCTTAGTTCCATTTCTAATAGTTATGGAAAGTAGACAGACATGACCCAATCTTAACACAAGCCAAAGAATTTTCATATAGTTTTTAATTAAGCATCTGAATTGCTGTGAAAAAAACTTTCTTCTAGTATCACCAGTACATAATTCCAATCTATTGAATCAAAGGCGCTATTCATGTCTAGACTCACCAGAGCAATGTCTCTCTCACTTAAACAATTATCAAAGCAAGAATTCTTTTAATATTACCATAAGTGTTTCTATGTTTTATGAAACCTGTGCAGTCGTGATCAATTAATGATGGTAATACAAGTTTCATTCTCTCTGTATGTATTGTCATTAACATTTTGCAATCTACATTTAACAATGAAATAGGCCTATAGGAAGAACATGGAGGCATTCTTTTTCACATTTCAGAATAGGTGGGATTAAACTATATTTCCAAGAAGGTGGAACTAAATATTCCTCGTTTAACCTGGTTAATAAACAGTCAACAATAACCGTTTAGCTTCTTTGAGCAATAACTTGAACATTTCTGGCGTTATGTTGTCATTTCCTAGTGCTTTATTGGGTTTCAACTTTTTAATTTGATCTTGCAACTCTGACATTGTTACCTGCTTGTCAATGTGTCTACTCTTTTGTTCCTGTATCTTGAGGTTTATTAGTCTGAAGGAAGTTCCTAATTGTTTCTTTTGGATTTCATCTCCATGTTGCTAGTATTAATTTTTTGATAGTGCGACTGAAATGTTTCTAGTATGCTGTTTAAGTCTGAGACTTTCTTATTAATGTTTTGATTATACATTTGATTCATTTTAATACCTTAATTTTATTTGCTATTTTCCTTTGGTTTTTCGGGTTCACTGAATAAGAAAGAAGTTTTTTTTTTTAATTCTATCATTTTACGATGTAATATTACAGTATATTTTTTCATTGCTAAATCATTAGTTAATGGACTATGTCCTTTTTGTATACTAAGTTTAATATCCATTTCCTTTTGAAGTTCAGTTAATTGCTTGTCCCATTGCTTCCTTTTATTTTTGCACCAAGTTAATGTTCTTACGTATATGTATGTTTTAATGCATCCCATAGATTTCCGAAGTGTCTTAATTAATGTTGAATTCAAGAAATTGTTGCAATTCTTTTATATAAAATTTACACTCTTTTAGATTCATTATATAGGATGGTATTCTATTGACTGTCACATTTTGTCAATGAAGTTCTACTTCAAAGTAATTGCACTGTAGTCTGTTAAAGGACAAGAAAGTACTTCAATCGTGCTAAGAAAGGTGGCTATTTCCTTTGATATATATACTCCATTAATGACTGTGTGTTATATCTATGTGAAAAAAATGTATAATGCAGAGAATCTTTAAGATTATATAGCTCAACAAATTCTGGAAGTGTTTTTGATGTTGCTGTTTTCCTTCCTGTATTTATAGAGTCAGTGCCTTTATAATCTAGTACACAATTGAAATCCCCAGCTATTACCAAGTGCCCTTTGAAGTGCGGGATTACTTCTTCTAACTGTTAAAATATACTTGCACTCATACCAGGTATCCAGTAAAAGTATACAGTTTACCATTTATTGAGATAGCCGACATACAAAGCATCCCAGATTTATCTTGATATGAGCTTATTTTTGGCATAGACAGAATTTTTCCATAAAATCATTATCCCTCTTGTTTTTTTTCTTATGCAAGGAACTTGTTAATACTGTATAACCATTGAAGCTGTGTAAATTAAGGTCTTCAGTTAATAAGCGTGTCTCTTGCAGAAATACCAGATGTGGGTTTATAGTTTTAATGTATTTAAGTAAACAGTGTCCTACATTTAAGTTTTAATGACTTTAAACTGTGTCCTATATTTATTATTCAACCCATTAACATTAAAATCGAGATCACCATATTTAAATACTGCTATATGCAGATTTAATTGAACTTGTATTTCATTAGGCAGAATAACGTATTAAAGTTGTTTGTGTACAGCTGTGAATAAAAAAAAAAAACTTGTTTCCTTTTAGTTTGACTAATACACTTAAGCAAACAAACTTAAAAAACATTGTATCAAAACCTGAACCATAAACCCCTTTCTATCCATGGGGTTATTATAACCCCTACATTTAAGATAAAGCATCAAGTCTCCCTCTCCCCATCGCAGGCACTACACTCAGAGCCGAACAAGTTATTACTTGTTAGTCAGAAAGTCTGTAATTCTATAGAATTACAATAAAACTCATGGTTATTAACCAGTCTGATATAAAAGTTGACAAGAATTAACAATCCCAATAACATATCAAGAAATCATACAGGTTGATACGAATCATCTTTAACCAGAGAAATTGTCTTACAGTTATGCTTAAATATAACCTATACTGCTGTACTTATGAATTTTACAATGCATGTTTACTATAAGCAAATCTTTCAACACTCCTTGTGTTAAAACAGTCTCTTTTTCTTTTCTAAGTGTAAGCAACACAAAATAAAGATGAAAACCGAAATGTTAACTAGCTTGTACAATTTATACTTTGATAGCATTTCTCTGGTTTACTTTGGGTAGATTTAAAAGATATTATACAACTTGTACCAATATCATATGTATGTAATTATATACATTTTAAAAGTCCTGAAAAGGTGAACTTGTGTAAGCTTAAAACAACCCTATAAATAGAAAGATCTAGTTTATATACAATATTATTTAATACACTAATAATCCACATTGAATTGTAAAGTCAGATGACAATGCTGCAGTCAGCATAATTGAACTGGTGTAGATAACAGTAAGGTAATGAACAAGTTTCCTTTTCTGAGTTAAGAGACTGAAAAACATTTAAAAGAAACTCAATCTGTATTATACAAAAACCGTTCTAAAAATTTCACTTGTATGTGATCTTATTTTAATGTTCAAAGTTACCCTTTTACAGATAGTTGAAGCCTTAGATGTATTGCCTTTATCTAGTGCCATGACTGCTCTATCAGTGTAAAAAGACCACAAAACTATGGCTTACATCATCCTTCACTGACTAACAAGAAACATTAGCAAATACAGAAAAGTACAGTTTTGTACCTACCATAAATGTAGATGTTCGAAGATCCACATTGCTGCAGTCCTTACATATGGGTAGTCCGCTGTCCTCGGTCGGCCCGAATACCAAAGTATTAGGCTGACGTCGGTCATGGGCGCTCAGATCTGACAGAGCGTCAGGGTATAAAAGCGCATGACCGACGTCATATCCTCAGTCTTTTCTTGCCCCAGATGTCAGAAGGCCCTAAAAAGAAAGGCCACAGCCGAAAACTTCCCTAAAAACAAGTACCATTAGCAACCACCACCCAAACCATACAACCATTCTAAACTACAGTGGGGAAGGAGGGAGGGTAAATTGGACTGCAGCAATGTGGATCTTCGAACATCTACATTTATGGTAGGTACAAAACTGTACTATGTTCTTCATCTCACATTGCTGCAGTCCTTACATATGGATAGAATCCCAAAGCAGAGGAAAAGGGAGGATGGCAAACTCAAAGCATTAGGAGCTGCTAAAATGCCCTGCAAAATTGCAGTGGCAAATCCAGCCCTAGACTTAGAATAAAGAGGAAGGTGGTAATGTTTAGAAAAAGTATGTACTGAACTCCAAGTAGCTGCTTCCAAAATATCTTTTGTAGCTACCCCCCTTAGAAAGGCTGTAGAAGTGGCAGTAGCTCTTGTGGAATGAGGTCCGATTCCAGCCGGAATCTCCTTACCATGATGGGAATAACAGAAAGAAATACAAAAACCAATCCATTTAGAAATAGTTTGTTTTGAAACAGGTTTTCCCTGAGAGCCCAAAGCAAAAGAAACAAACAACTGCTGAGACTGCCTGAACCCCTTAGTTCTGCTCAAATAATAACGCAACTGCCTGTGAATATCCAAAGTGTGCAAAATCTTCTCCCCTTTATTTTGGGGGTTTGCATAAAAAGTAGGCAAATGAATAGTTTGGTTCAAGGCCACACTAGAAACCACTTTAGGCATAAAGGAAGGATTAGTACGCAAAGATACCCTATCCTTATGAAAAATCAGGAAAGGTTCCACTGCCATAAGGGCCTGCAATTCAGAAACCCTTCTTGCAGAGGTAATGGCCAACAAAAAAGCAGTCTTCCATGACAAATACTTTAACTCGGCAGTAGCTGCAGGCTCAAAAGGTTGTAGAGTAAGTTTTTCCAACACAAAATTGAGATCCCAAGCAGGAGTAGGAGCTCTACGTGGGGGTCTTATGTTCTTTGCCCCTCTAAGAAATTGCTTAAACAAAGGATGAGAGAATAATGGAGGGTCACAGTCATAGTGAGCAGAAATGGCTGCAGCATGAACCTTTATAGAGGAGAAAGATAAACCCTTGTCCAAAATATCAGTGAGATATTGAAGAGAAACACTTAAAATCAGGCTTGGAAACATCAAAGTCCTTCGCTTTGCTCCAAATAACAAACCTCCTCCATTTATCAGCGTAAACTTTCCTTGTACTAGGCCTTCTGGCCTCCAAAATAACATTCAAAACTTGTTGTGGAAGCTGAGACCCTCCAGGGTCTAAAACAGAATATGCCAGGCTGTTAGATGCAGAGACTGAATTCTGACATTGAGAAAGTGATTGCCCTCCTGAGACAAAAGGTGCGGAATCAAAGGCAAAGGCCTTGGAGGCTCCCGTACTAAACTCCTCAGTAGTGGGTACCAGTGCTGTCGAGGCCAATCCGGCGCTATCAGAATCATGGATGGCTTGTCTTGTCTGACCTTCAAGAGTACCTTGGGGAGGAGAGGCAGAGGTGGAAAGGCATAGACATGAAGATTGCTCCAACTGAATGATAGAGCATCCACCTTCCAAGCTGTGGGATGAAAGAGTTTTGTGCAAAACTTTGGCAACTGGTAATTTAGTGGAGAAGCGAACAGATCTATGTCTGGAGGCCCCATAGCACTGTCAACTTTTGAAATACATGAGGATCCAATTTCCACTCGTGAGGATCCACTATCTGTCTGCTCAACACATCTGCTAAGGAGTTCTGTGCTCCTGGTAGAAACCTTGCCTGAAGATTGAGGTGTAAACTGAGAGCAGTCTCCCACAAAATCATCGCTTGCCTGCAAAGAGGGTACGAATGGGTTCCCCCTTGCTTGTTGATGTACCACATGACAGTTGTGTTGTCTGTTTGAATCAACACTTGCCCTGGGTGAAGTAAATCCTTGAAAGCCATCAATGCAAATTGGACTGCTAACATCTCCTTCAAGTTGATATGCAAATGCTGAAATCTGGCAGGCCACGTGTCTTGCACCCATTTTCCATTGAGGTGTGCTCCCCAAGCCTTGTCCGAGGCATCTGTCGTTAGAATCTGACTCGCCTCTGGTCGGGTCACAGAGAGTCCCTTGTTTAGGTGACATTCCTGAGCCCACCACAAGAATTCCTTTTGAATGCAAGGTATTATTTGAATGACAGTGTCTAGATCTTGGCAGTGTTGTGTCCATAAATTTTTGAGATACCACTGAAGCTTCCTCATATGCAGTTTGGCATTGGGAAGCACCAGGATACAAGATGCCATGAACCCCAAGGCTTGAAGGACTGTCCTTGCAGTCGGCCTGGACCGTAGAGACATTTGATGAAAGTAAAGAGTAAGGCTTCTTTGTTTGTCCGGGGTCAAAAAAGCCATCTGGGAAGCTGTATTCAGTCTCACACCCAGAAAGCACATGTCCTGAGAGGGTACTAGACTGGACTTTGTTTCGTTCACAGAATACCCTAGGCATCTTAACACTGC
This sequence comes from Protopterus annectens, assembly GCF_019279795.1. Taxonomy (NCBI): domain Eukaryota; kingdom Metazoa; phylum Chordata; order Ceratodontiformes; family Protopteridae; genus Protopterus; species Protopterus annectens. Next base: position 1,216,081,558 of record NC_056735.1, read on the forward strand.
CATCACATACTGTAGATGAAGAAGTTCGTCCTTGTCTTGTGCAAGAATCAGGCAATCGTCCAAATAAGGATAAATTTGTATTCCTCTCAACCTGAGAAAGGCTATCACTGGAGCCAGAACCTTTGTGAACACCCTGGGCGCAGTAGATAAGCCAAAGGGCAATGCAGAGAACTGATAATGTAAATTTCCAGCCCGAAAACGCAGGTACCTCCTGCAACTGGGCCTGATAGGAACATGAAGATAAGCCTCTTTGAGATCCAGAGTTACCATCCAGTGATCTTTTCCCAACAGAGGTAAAAGTTGTTGTAACGTCAACATTTTGAACTTGGGAATGTCCAGATAAGTGTTGAGGATAGATAAATCCAAAATCGGTCTCCACGTGTTCCCTTTCTTTGGCACTAGAAACAGGCGAGAATAAAATCCTAGGCCCACTTCTGATAGAGGGATCGGCTGTATAGCTCCCATTTGAAGAAGTAAAGAGATCTGCTTGTGAGCCTCTATCCTTTGCTGAGGAGGGACGTCTGGCATACCTTTGAAAGGAGGCAATGTATGGAAATAGAACTTGTAGCCTCGGTTTATAATGTCCAATACCCATTTGTCCTGGGTGACTAAGAGCCAGTTTTGCTTGAAGAGTGCTAACTTTCCTCCCAAAGGAGCTGCCAGGCAAGAAGAATCTGGCAGCTGAAAATGCAGGTCATTGGGCCTGTTTACGAAAGGACTGGCCCCTGCCCTCACCTGCAGATTGAGCAGGCGAACTCCATGTTCTAGGTCTGAAGGTACTCTGAACTCTGCCCCTACCACGTCTAGTTCTACCCCTAGACCGAGAATTAGAAGAAGGGTACGTCCACCCCTTAGTAGGCCAATTTCTACTAAACTTTGGAGGTTGTACCTGTAAAAAATCTTTAACAGTCTGCATAGACTTGGCCTTGTCTTCCATTTTCTTCAAAACAGACTCTACAGTCTGAAGTTTTGTTTGGTCCCCCTGTGAAGGGGCATCCAGAATTCTAGTTTTAACATGCTCGGACAAATTCTGATCCTTAAGCCAGGCGTGCCTACGAAGAACTGAACCAGTGGCGGCCACCCTAGAAGAAGCCTGTAAAGCATCAAAACCGCACTGCAAAGAATGCTTACCCACCTGTTCAGAGACATGTACCAAATCCTGCAATTCTTTACACTCTATGCCCTCTGCCAAAGCATCCACTTTAGATTTTAGCTGAGAAAGGAGGAAATTCTGATACTTCAACATATGAAACTGGCAATTTAAAGCCCTCATTGCTAAAGTAGAAGAGGTAAACACCTTCTTACCCCATCTATCCAAAGCTCTAGCTTCCTTATCTAGAGGAACCGGATTCTTTACAACAGAGGCTCTAACACCCTTAGGCCCCTGGCTAATAGTTTCTGGGTCTGCCCTAGGACTCTTATACAGGTATCCATGAGCCTCAGGCACCCTGTAATACCTGTCCGGTTTAACTGGCGCAGGAGGCAAAGAATCTGGATTAAGGGAAGCCTCCGAGAAAACATCTTGAACAACATCCAAAACAGGAGGTATAGCCAAGGGTCTATGCTGTGGTAAAAAGAATTCCCTAAGCCTCTTCCGTGAATCAGAGAAATCCTGTCCTTCCCACTTAAAATGCTCCCTCATGGAATGTAGAGTTTCTGAAAATGAAAAATCCTCTGGAGGAGAAGCAGAAGAAGTGGAATCCTCTGCATCAGAATCAGAATAAGGGGGAAAATCTTGAATGTCTTCAGCAGAAGACTCTGAATCATCTGAGGCCTGATCCAAACTTTCCAACTCTGGCTCCACCCTGGGCCTCATCAGGAGGGGGCATAGAACCTCTAATTAAAGTAATCAAATCTTCTGCCATTTTAAGCATGTGCTTTTTAGGCAAAGACCCTGAAGTACCAGGACTGACACCAGAGGAAGGCAAAACAGTCCTGCCCTTAGAAGGAGCCTTAGAAATAGTAGGAGAAGGCCTAACCACCTTAGGTATAGAAGGGAGAACAGTAACCTGAGAGGCCCCTTCAGCCTGACCTGACTCCTGTGAGGCCACATATTGCAAAATCAAAGTTTCCCCCTGAGACTCAACAGAAACTTCAGCCGGATCCACCGGTCCCACTGTAGCTTCTAAAGGACCGGCGTCCGAAACGGACGAATCATCTTGTCTGGGTTTCAAAGATTTGTCTTTGCGCTTCTTCGTGGAAGCGGGCGGAGGATCCGACGGCATATTATAATTACACCGCTTACCAAAGACTAACCTAGCGCAATCTAACCTTCGTTTTATGGTGCGCTTATTAAACCTAGCGCAAAACCGACACCCGACTACGTCGTGCTCAGGTCCCAAACAAGGAATACAAAGAGAGTGATAATCCCTATGCGGTATCTGTTTCCCATAAGAAATACAATTATTCACTTTTTCTGACATCCGGAATTAACTGAGGCAAGAAAAAACAAAAATATTCCCCAACAGGGTACTTAGCCCAACTTGGTTTCGGTCTGAAACTCAGAATACGAAAATTTCAGAACGCCGAACGGCACTTGCAACGCTGCTTCTGCATCGGACCATGCGGCAAAAAAGACTGAGGATATGACGTCGATCATGCGCTTTTATACCCTGACGCTCTGATGTCAGATCTGAGCGCCCATGACCGACATCAGCCTAATACTTTGGTATTCGGGCCGACCGAGGACAGCGGACTACCCATATGTAAGGACTGCAGCAATGTGAGATGAAGAACATCTGTAATCAGCAACTTTTCCTTGTACTTGACTTCTATTCTTATGGCTTGCAGATAAATGTCAGTGTGGAATAGATATGTGGACTACAGAATGAAATTGCCTCCTCTTATCGGACTATTTGTTTTCGACACAGAAAACTTCAAAATCAATTGTTTCCAATGAAAAAGTAGATATTTAATCAGTAAATGTGTAGACGTAACATGAAATCTGTAAAGCCAAACTGTTTAGTTTTACTGTATATTTTACTAAATCATTAAATTATAATCTGTGGTACTATTAATACAGTTAGAGAGAGTGAAACTGTGTAAGAGTAACTTTAGGAGCTTAGAATGATAAAACAACTACATCTGAGTGCTGTAAAGCAGTGACATCACCATGCTTCTACTCTCATTTTAGAGCTATTTGACTGTGGGAAAACACTGACTTCAGAATTGCTTCATGAAGCTTGGTGAAGAGTTCTAAAACAAAAAAACAGTGCAATCAGCTCATGATTCCAGCAGGAAACTAGAGAATGCAAATGTGGAGCTTTTGATTCTGTGTGCATAACTCGAGCTTCCTGGCTTACTCTGCTCATTTTTCTGAACTGTATTACTACAGATTTAAAAACAGTTTTAAGAAAATGATAATACTGTATGAATCAGTTACTATACATCTTAAAAACCCCGCTCGTCCTCGGCTGCTGTATGTTCCTGGCTAGGAGTGCGCTCCTATATTGTTTGCCCTGCATTCCCCTTGGGACCTCGCCTGGGTGGACACATACACCAAACTAAAGTAATCAAACTCATCTATTTTTTGCTCAAGCAAATATAACTACTCTGCTGCCTCAACCCCTTTCTGGAAAATTGAACCAGGAGTCTCCCAGAAGAAATTAAGGAATTGTTTGCCCTGCATTCCCCTTGGGACCTCGCCTGGGTGGACACATACACCAAACTAAAGTAATCAAACTCATCTATTTTTTGCTCAAGCAAATATAACTACTCTGCTGCCTCAACCCCTTTCTGGAAAATTGAACCAGGAGTCTCCCAGAAGAAATTAAGGAATTGTTTGCCCTGCATTCCCCTTGGGACCTCGCCTGGGTGGACACATACACCAAACTAAAGTAATCAAACTCATCTATTTTTGCTCAAGCAAATATAACTACTCTGCTGCCTCAACCCTTTCTGGAAAATTGAACCAGGAGTCTCCCAGAAGAAATTAAGGAATTGTTTGCCCTGCATTCCCCTTGGGACCTCGCCTGGGTGGACACATACACCAAACTAAAGTAATCAAACTCATCTATTTTTGCTCAAGCAAATATAACTACTCTGCTGCCTCAACCCCTTTCTGGAAAATTGAACCAGGAGTCTCCCAGAAGAAATTAAGGAATTGTTTGCCCTGCATTCCCCTTGGGACCTCGCCTGGGTGGACACATACACCAAACTAAAGTAATCAAACTCATCTATTTTTTGCTCAAGCAAATATAACTACTCTGCTGCCTCAACCCCTTTCTGGAAAATTGAACCAGGAGTCTCCCAGAAGAAATTAAGGAAGTATGTGTATCTGCTGCTACTTAAACTTCTGTATTTTTTAACCCCTGCTTGGTATCTCTGTACGCTATCTCCCTGCCAGGAAAGCCAGCAGCCTAAACCCCTCTTATTTCTGCCTCTCTGACCTCACTCTCATCTAACTCCCTGAGTTACACTAGCTCCCTTCTCATTTCAGTCCAATTTAGTCCATAGACTGCCCTAGTGGGCTTAGTGCACTTCAGCATTTGTCCACTAGATGGCATCCCCTCCCCACTGTTATTGATTTAAATTCACTCACTTCTTGTATTTTCTCAGCTTTTACATTCATTTCTCACTTTCTCTCCTACAACTTATAGCTCACTCTACCTATTATATCCAGATCCTCTCTACTTACCCTGCTACTACTTACTCTCCTGCAAACTATGCTCCACTGATTGGCTCTCGATCTTCTCCTGCTCTCCTACGTTCTAATTCCTGTTATCTTACTGCACTGCTTTGCTTCTTCTCCCTCTCTCCCTCATCTTATCCATTCTTAGAATCTTGCCTGTGAGTCTGCTTTTCTGCCTCTCACTAAGCCGCATTGCTCACTCCTCTCTTCCCTCTCTCCTTTGCTTTCCCCTCCTCTTATCTAACTTTATACCCTGTTCACGCCATCTCTATCTCTTACCACCAAGCCCTACTCTAGATTTTCTCTCCCCACTCTCCGGACTGCTCCATCCTTTTGCGTGTCAACTCCTCTCATATTGCAGAAATACAGTCCTTCCGGTCTCTTCCTGCCAACACGCATCCCTGCTCCACCCCCTCTTCCTCTACATCCGCCTGGAAGTGATATAACCCCCCCTAACCTCAGGGCGCCATTTTTAAACCCCGCTCGTCCTCGGCTGCTGCATGTTCCTGGCTAGGAGTGCGCTCCTATAGTAAGTAAACTCTACGCGTACTTTGTAGCGTTATCGGGAATATCCCTTCAATTGCGCTGAAAAGACTACGATAGTTGTGCTATGCCAGCATTCTTTATGTAAAAGCTGTTTAAAGAGTGTACTATACTATACAGCTTGACTGTTCGTTCAAATGAGTGTACTGCTTAAAATAACCTATACGAATTGGTGAAGCTTATTAATTACTTATGTTGGGTTATCGCCAACTTACATGTGTATTTTTGCTAGCTTCTTATGTGCCTAGGTAGTCGCTACTAAAGGTACATCCTAGTGCGACATTGCCCTGCATATTCTTGCTGTGCCTAAGTGTAAACTAGACTGTTAATATTTTTCTTTTGTGTTTTCATTAAATGACTGCTGCTTAAATGGTAAATGCCAATTTTGAAAGTCCGACTGCCCTAAGATGCTTTTGAACTGTATACCGTCTTGGTTTAAATGTTCTGCAGTTCACTGATTAATGTTTTTGTGTTTTTGTAACACGCCAACTTCCACGTGCATGTGTTATCTCCACATGCGCCTGGCTAGTCGCTGTTGTAGGGTGCACTAATTTCTAATACTGTCTTGCCTATTGTGAGAATGCTTTATAAATAACTGCTTCCTTTATACTCCTGTACTGCATTAGAGAACTGACTAGTGGTAGGGCCTACTGATAGAACTGAGCACCTAGGACGTCATTGTACTAATTTTAAATTGTTTGATGGTAGTGCCTAGTTGTAAACCCATCTGTGTAATTAAGTTGGTAGTAGTTAAGTGCTACTCATTTTAGTAGACTCTACTGGTAAACTGGGTGTTTTAGATGCTTTTTGCACTACTTTAAATTGTACTATGCTAATGCTAACCCCCTTATCTGCCTACCACCACTACTAGGAGATAAGGTGTTTATTTCTTACTACACAGCTATTAATTCTCTCAACTTTTTCTCCTGTCTCCAGTTGTTTGCCCTGCATTCCCTTGGGACCTCGCCTGGGTGGACACATACACCAAACTAAAGTAATCAAACTCATCTATTTTTGCTCAAGCAAATATAACTACTCTGCTGCCTCAACCCCTTTCTGGAAAATTGAACCAGGAGTCTCCCAGAAGAAATTAAGGAAGTATGTGTATCTGCTGCTACTTAAACTTCTGTATTTTTTAACCCCTGCTTGGTATCTCTGTACGCTATCTCCCTGCCAGGAAAGCCAGCAGCCTAAACCCCTCTTATTTCTGCCTCTCTGACCTCACTCTCATCTAACTCCCTGAGTTACACTAGCTCCCTTCTCATTTCAGTCCAATTTAGTCCATAGACTGCCCTAGTGGGCTTAGTGCACTTCAGCATTTGTCCACTAGATGGCATCCCCTCCCCACTGTTATTGATTTAAATTCACTCACTTCTTGTATTTTCTCAGCTTTTACATTCATTTCTCACTTTCTCTCCTACAACTTATAGCTCACTCTACCTATTATATCCAGATCCTCTCTACTTACCCTGCTACTACTTACTCTCCTGCAAACTATGCTCCACTGATTGGCTCTCGATCTTCTCCTGGTTTCTTCCCGCTCTTCGGGCTCACTCCGCTCCCTACCCTGCCCCCAAATCCCACCCGCCCTAGCACCTCTAGCTATATCCCTCCTGTAACCACACCCACTTCCTCTCTACACCTATCAGTCTCCAACACTCTAGATACACCCTCTACCACCCAATTTCCTTCTTGTAACCACACCCACTTCTATTCTATACTATCAAACTCCAATTCTAAACTTCTCACCCAGATAATTGGTCTCCTTCTCCCTCTAACACCCACTCCCAAAACATCACTCAGTCCATACCTACTTAACTCTATACTCCCTCACATCTAATCTGGCTTTTAGCAGCGTATCCTTGTAAAATAATATTTTATATACATATAAAATACAATTACAACATTATACCACTAAACAACCTTATTCAACATGCTCTCAAAACCTTCATCAATCTCCATTTTACTACTACTACTTAAACTCTCCTATCTTCACTACCTCACCCAACCCAGTTCTTCCTACCATTCACAATTCTATCATGTAACTAACCATCTTAATTCCCCCCTCTCACATTCACACTCATCTATTTCTCCACATCTATATCCTATAAAAAACCACCTATCTTTCTCATACAAATTGTTCACCTCTCAGAAATACTCTATCCCCATAGCAACCAAAAACCCCTTCACCATCACAACAGAACCTAATCCTTTTATTACACTGCTCAATTACCTCTCTAACCCAATCCTTCATCTGATTACCAGTCTTTTATCAGGTGATATCCATCCCAACCCAGGCCCCTCCACCTCAACCACTATACACAAGCCTATATTACTTACTTCTTTAAACTCCCAAAGTATAGTCAACAAAGTCGCAACCCTCCATGCCTGGATCATGCATAATAAGCCTGACATCCTATCTATCTCAGAAACATGGTTAAAACCCTATATAAAAGACTCTGAAATAATTCCACCTAACTATTCTATCATTAGAAAAGACAGGTCCCACAAAAAAGGCGGAGGTGTAGCTCTCCTATATTCATCCTCCTTGTTAGTTACTCCCTACAACAAACCTATTCCACACTTTAATAACGCTGAATTACTCCTCACTCTCCTTCAAGTAAACAAGCACAAACACATATGTCTAGCATCCCTCTACATCCCCCCAGGGGATAATATTTCGACACTTGAAGATATCCTCTCCTGGCTCTCCAATAACATCAGCAATGAAACCATAATCTTAGGAGATGTAAATATTAACTGGGCCTCCATTCAGTCTCCAACTAACTCCCTTAACATCAACCTCTATAATTTTTCCCAGCTAATCAACTCTAACACGTCCTTCAAAAAACCTCTCTTGTGGCAGTATTCTAGATTGGATTCTAGTCTCACATCCCCACAATTTTTCTGACAGTGGCACTCTTCCCGATCCTCTAAGTGATCATATGCCCATCTTCACTCACCGACTCCCCTGTATCCCACATCGCACCCATAATTATATTACTACCCGCAACCACAAAAACTTTAACCCAACAACCTTCACAAACTCTCTAAAAGCAATTAACTGGAATTGTCTAAGGACATTATCCTTAGATAATGCAGTTGCCCACTTCAGCTCAACATTCTTAAAACTACTAGACTCCCAAGCCCCTTTGAGGACAAAGAGAATAAAAACTAATTCCGCCCCCTGGCTTACCAAAAACACACTAGCAACCATGCGCCATAGAGATAAAGCCTGGGCACTCTATCAGAAAAACAAGACCCCTCGACACCACATTGAATACAAAACACTTCGAAATAAAGTAAAAAAGCTTATTATCTCTGATAGACAAAATTACTTCTTTACACTCCAAAACAATAATAAAACAAACCCTCAGAAATTCTGGAAAGGTATCTCTACCCTCCTTAACCCCAGCAAACCACACACCCCTACCCCAGACCCAAATGCCCCAGATTTAGACTTAGCTACTCAATTTAACTCCTTTTTCATTGAATCTATTGGCAAACTAACCTCCTCATTCCCTAGTTCCACCTCATTATCTAATACACCCCCACCCTCCCCTGCCAACAATCCTCCCGGCACTGCTGCTCCTTCGTCATTCCCATCTACTAACTCTCTATCCTCCACCTCTTCTCCTACTCTAACTTCCACATCATCCTTACCATCTTCTAATACTCCCTCTCCTCACTCACCTCTATTCTCATTAAAACCTATACCCACTTCTACTATAAAGAAACTCCTTCAGAAATTGAAGCCATGCACTAACGCACCTGATAACATCCCTTCTTACTTTCTAAGCATATCTGCTGAAGCAATTGCCTACCCCATAAGCATTCTAATCAACCGCTCCATCCAAGAGTGTACAGTACCCCAAATCTGGAAACAAGCCTTTATCATACCTCTACATAAAGGTGGCAACAATTGTAATGTCAACAACTTCCGACCCATTGCTATCCTGTCCCCCATTTCTAAACTTCTAGAAAAATGTGTCCAACTTCAATTCTTACCACATCTCTTAGATAATAACCTTCTAACTACTACACAACATGGATTTAGGCCAAATCATAGCACCATGACAGCCCTCCTCTCCTATCTTGAAACTGTAAACAAAGCTCGTGACTCTGGCCAAATTGTTTCTACCCTACTACTAGACCTCTCTAAGGCCTTTGACACTATCTCACACAGCCTGCTCTTAACAAAACTCTCAAAACTTAACCTATCTCCCTCCTCTTTGAACTGGTTCTCCAGCTACTTATCTAATAGATACCAAGCTGTAAAATGGAAAAAGGCAACCTCCTCTTTTCTTAGTACCCCCACCGGAGTTCCTCAAGGCTCCATACTAGGTCCACTTCTTTTCAATATATTTATAAATGATTTCCACAAATCTATTCCATTCTCAGATATCATCCAATATGCAGATGATTCTACCATTATCTGCTCTGCCACATCTACCTCTATGCTCCTAAAGCTTACACAAGAAGCTTTTTCAATCACTGAGCAATGGATGAGAATAAACCACCTAGCACTCAATGCTTCCAAAACTAAACTAATGGTATTTACCCCCTCTAAAGTTACTCCTTTCGATATAAACACATTCTTGATTACTAGTCAAAATAACTCACTTCTGGAACTGGTGTCAGAAACCAAGTTACTTGGTGTCCAAATTGACAACCAGCTTAATTTCAATTCCCATCTACAATTAAATATCAAAAAAACCCATCAAAAACTAGGTATGCTCTACCGACAAAATCAGTACCTTACAAGCTCCTCTAAAATCACTCTCTCTTCTTCCTTTCTTATCCCCTCCCTTCTCTATGGAGCTCCACTCCTAACTAATCTTCAGTCCTCTCTAAAAAAACAACTTTCCTCTTGCTACAACAAAATCGCCAAGTTCGCTAACAGCCATAGGTCCTCCACCCACCACTGTTCCTCTCTCCAAAAACTTAATTGGCTAGAACTACCCAATCATCTCAGCTATACTCAGCTAAGTCTTGCCCATAAGCTCATTTTCAACCCCTCTCTCTGTCCCTCCCTGTCTTCTGCCTTTAAGATGCACCTACCTGATAGAGTTTTAAGGTCAAACAATCAAAACCTAATAGAAGTGCACAAACCAACTCGTCCCCAGGCAAAACTTACTATCCTATAACCTAGCACGTCTTTGGAACTCACTACCACCATCCATTCGCACCACCTCTAACCATTATATGTTCAAAAAATCTCTTCACATACATCTAATGTCCCACTGGGAATGCTCTTGCTCCCACCCCTCTTAACTAATGATGGCATTTTTTCTTCCTTTCACTCCCATTTTACTCCAGTCATTTTTTCATTATAAATTCCCCATAACTCATATTATATATATTTTCTTTTCCCATGGTATCTGCAAAGACTGTATTTGACTGCACCTTGTAAAGCTTATGCTCCTTACACAATAACTACTCTGTATCATTATGCAATATTATTTTTCACAGCCTAAAACACCTCAAATTTTCATCACTAGACTGTATTGTTCTGAAATGTTTCCTGAATGTTTGAAATGAAATGCTTGTATCTTTTTATATTTGTATAATTATCATTAGTAATCTATTGTATGTACCTAGTTTGTTTGTTTTTGGAGCTTTTCTCCCCAGGACTCCATTGAAAATGGGCTCATTTTGGCCCAATGGACTATCCTGGTAAACCAACTGCAAATAAATAAATAAATAAATAAAAATAAATAAAATAATAAATAAACATTTCATGTATAAAATCATGTACTCTAAAATCTAATTATTAAAGCTTTGTTAGAAGAGAAGCAAGGCCATCAACTATAAAGAGTCAAGGCAACCAACATTCAAATGACACTATTATAATCTCCAGCCCAATCCAAACAATTATTCCCAGCTATCATCAATTTCTTAGTGTACATTGGGTAACCCATATGACTGTATTGTTCATTTGATTTAAGTCATAGCCAGCCTTAGGCATAGGCCATCTAGGCGGCCACCTAAGGCGCAACTCTAGTAGTGACACTTTCCCAGTATTTATTTGGTGTGGGTAGACCAGGATGGAGCACCTAGTGGTGTGGTGGGGGCACCGTGGAGCCCTTTTGCTTAGGGCACCAGTTGACCTAAGGCCGCTCCTGATTTAAAGTATTAATGTTGGTTATAAATTCAAACTAGTAAAGATACTTTGAAAACGAGTTAACTTTTCATGATGGTGTAGAATGCTGAAGATTTGTTTCCCTATCCATAAACTGCAGGTGCTTAATAATGGCAAAAACATTTTATTTTAACAAGGAAACAATGAAAGTTTTGTCCATTTTTTTTTTTTTTTTTTTTTTACTTTTCTTTCCTGTTGTCTGCCAGTTACTCTTCTCAACTTGACGTTTTTGACTAGGTCCCAAACCATCCATTTCTTCTGTCTGACTTAAGTTGTTTTTAGAAAGAAAAGAAACCGCAGTATCTAGGGTTTCAAAGATTCTGGTACCTTCCAGGGAAAAAAGTGCAAAGTCTGGCTGGAAATAAACAGATGAACTTTCGTTTAAGTTTAGTGATCAACATCCTTTCCTTTTTACTGCCACTGTAGAAGAGTAGTCATTATCAAACTTAATACTGTTGCTGTCATATTTAATTGGGGAATTGGTCCATGCTGACTTCAGAACCAGTTTTGTCCTGTGAAGAGAAGGACCAACTATGACTGATCTTGGCTTGGTTTTGTCCTTGTACATAGTTGACTTAGTCAAACACTGATGTGCCCTCTAAATTCCATATGAAAAGACTTCTTGCAGGTTTAAAGCTTTGGAAAGCCATGTTGTGAGGAAACTGGTCATGTTTTGAGCCTCCACATTTTCAGGTGAACCATAAATCCAAAGATTATTCCTCCTGGATCAGTTATCGAGATCATCCACTTTACTTGTTAAACAAGTATTTTCCTTCAAAAGAAATTACACTTCTAGTTAGTGTTCTGTTAATCTCCCATCCAGTCATTTAATGAGTTGCACATGCCTGTTATTTGGATCTTTTGTTGCTGCATCATTTCTTTAAAAACCTCTATTCGTCTGGAAGTTTCTTCTTTATACAAATCCAGTTTGCTGTCCATTTTATCAAATTTTTTGGTTAGTTCAGACATGACTAATTAGGTTTGCAGGCCCTTCTTTGAAGACTGGTCTTGAAACTTATATTTTGAGTTGCTCATTTTGTGACAGTATCATAGGTTCATAGATAGGTACTAAGCTACTGGCCCTAGGGCCTATATAAGCCTAGCAAAACAGTACCCTGGCATTTGCCACCCAAGAAAATTATTTTCCTGTGCCCCTGTCAAGCAGAGCCACAGAAGTGATCCCCAGGGTGAATTTCCCATCTCCCATCCAATCAAGATTATTCTTTTAGAGTGCTAATGAGGATCTTTGTTCGATATAGACAGGTAGTTTGTTCCAGAGTATGGGAAGTCTGAGTCACGAACCTATCCCTCCAGCATGTTCCGTTTATTGTGATAAGGTTCAAGTCCCTAGAGCGTGTAGCTCAAGAGGGATTGGGATTTCTTTACGTGGAGCATGTCCAACAGCTGTGTGTTTGACATAGCTTTGTATGTTAGGCAGCGATCACCTCTGAGTAGGCGATATGCAACAGAGTAAAGCTGGAGTTTTTTGAGACTGTCTGCGTAGGGCAGATGTTTGATGCCAGTAATCCTCTTTGTGAGGTATTTCTGTGGCCTTTCCAGTTGTTGTAGAGGTCTTGTGAGGTACATACCAAAAGGGGCGTTGTACTCTATAATGGGTCTGAGTGATGAGTAGAGGGGAAAAATGACCTTTTTTCCTGGAGGAGAAACCTTTTGTGACTGTGTGCCACGTAGGATTTCCTGATTACTGTGGCGATGTGATTATCAAAGGAGAGACTACTGTCCACCCGTGTCCCAAGGTCTAATATACTTTCGGTGTCAAGTAGACTACCACCTATGTGGTAGTGCATGGGTACAGAGTTTTTACCAAAAGGGATGACCATGCACTTTTTGGCATTGAGCTCAAGACCACAGCTTTGACACCAGGCATCTGTCGCAGTGAGGCCATTTTGTAGGATGTCCACATAGTTAGATTTAATTACGAATCCTAGTTTGCAGTCATCTGCAAACTTTGTTAGCCAAAGACCTTCTGTGTTAAACTGTACTTCAGAGAAGTAGATACCAAACAGGAGAGGACCTAGGACTGAACCCTGTGGTACCTCCACTTGTCTGAAGTTGGATTTAGAGCCTGCTACTTTCACAGTGTGGGTTCAGTCAGTGAGCCAGTTGGCAACCATCTTGTGACATAGGGATTTATACCTAGTTTAGTGAGCGACTATAATTCCAGAGTGGGGAATGGCGTCGAAAGCCTTGGCGAGATTTAGACAGGCTGTGTGTACCACATTACCCTCATCTACAGCTTTGGTGACCACTTCAAAGTCCATCAGGTTTAGTAGACATGATCTGCCTTTTACAAACCCGAACTGGGTAGGGTCCAGAGTTTGGAGATTACCAATGTCATTGTTTACAAGTTCCATGATCATCTCCATAGCCTTGGAGACCAGGCTCGTCAGGCTAATGGGGCGGTAGTTCCTGGGGGTCTGTGATGGCACCCCCTTTGTGGAGTAGGATAACCATCATTGTGCGCCATTCAGTGGGCACAAAGCCTGAGGTGAGGCTATGACTGAACATGGTACTTAGGTCGGGTGCCAGTTCGTTCTATAGTTCATGTAGAACACAGCCTGGGATGTTGTCAGGTCCCATGGATGCTGTGTTCTTGGCTTTAGAGGGTGTTTTTTACCTGTGTAGCTGTGATTACAGGTACTTTGTATTCTTCCGGTATAGAGATGGGCCCTTTAGGGGATGAGAGAGGGGTAAAGTTAGCACTGAACCTATCTGCCAGGATGTTGGCAATATCAGCTGGTTCTGTATATTTACTGCCATTGTGCTGCAACTCAGAGCAGATCTGAGTGTTGCCATTGAGATTCTTGACATAGCTATAGAATGCTTTCTGGTTGTCTTTAGAATCAGTGGCGATTTTGTTTTCGTAACTAGCTTTGGAGGATTTTATGAGGGATCTCAGTTTCTTACTGAGGCTGACCACAAAGTTCCTCCAATCATAGGATTTTACTCTTTTGTAACAGTTTCTTTCTTCTGTTGTAGAGTTTTGCATCAGTAGTAAAATACTCCAAAATAGCTAAAAAACACAAACTGAAATAAAAAATAGGCACGCAGCCATTGTGTTTTTATGAGGTATTAAACTTGGTTCTCTTTATTCCATTGTCTGGATATTTTTTTTATTTCAGTTACAATATCAGTAGTCTTTCTGATGAAGTTTGACAGGAATTTTGTTAAATACCGGCATTTTTTTTCAAATACAACAAACCAGTGACCTTTAAATATTACATCCTGCAATTTTTGTGAAGAAATTATCCCTGGTTTTCAATTTTTCCCCGTCAGTAAATATAAAGACAGTCAGAGCTCAAGAAGAAAAGTGCTAGCCTGCATCTTGACCACGCCTACCACTACTCCTTGTTTTTGATGATAAAAGGTATCAAGAAACAAAAACATTAGCGGAGACAGTTAAAAACAGTCTACAAAGAAGACTTATATGAGACTGTGTATATTTGGTACACCGTAATATTCTTTCACGTAAGAAATACCCATATTAGCTGGTATATTTGTGAATAGACAGCAAACGTCGAGAGTTGCAAAACTACTAATAGTTAAAAAAACAACTGCACCCACAGACTCAAACATGTTTATTTCATCATGGTTTGGTGCTTCCTACATTTTAACACCACTCTGGAACTGTCTAGAGATTTTTAGATATTTTTATACGCAATTTCTGACTGACCACATGGGGTCTGGCATCTTGAAATAATTCTGTTTAGTCTACATCAAAGTAGACCAGAATGCACTGTTTGTCTCAAAAAAAGTGCATCAGATCGGCCACGTTTTCCCTAAAGCTCCTGTCAGTGCACTGATTTTACAGGCATTCTCTGCTGTGTTATAGTCACCTACTTTGAAAAAGGATAACATTTAACAAAATGACTACTTCAAACACAAGCAGTGCAAATGCTACATAACAGAATTGAAAAGTGCATTGTATTGCTCTTTTTCCTCTTAGAAATGCCAACTTCATTTCTTTTTTGAAGGTTGAAATCTAGTTCTTTATGGCATCTCCCCTCCCCCTTCACACCTACCTTTACTGGCTGTCAAAGAGCTAGGGGTAATTTGACCCATTATCTGCATATAATTGACAGCTCACAGCAGGTGAACAGACTAATGTACTGTTTTCTTGTAAGCCCTTCCTTCCTTACAGTGGGAGACTTTGTTGCACTCCTCCTGTCAAATTTAGAACCAAGCTCCATAGCACTGGGAGCTATCACCGTTTTGCAAAGCATCAGACTCCCACTTATTTTCCTGTTTAAATAGCTAACAAATGATGCACTATAAATATAAAATATATTTCACAGCCTTGCATGACAGTGCCCATATGCTTTTTTTTTTTTTTTTTAAGTGGTAATTTAACAAAATTATGGTAATGCATACTTCTTGCAATCTGATGTAGTGTTGATTAATTGTGGCAGATATCCGCTTCTTACGTAAAAGCATGCAATTAAATGTCTACGCATGTTCATTGCAAATTTATGCTCTAGGATTTTGCAGTTGTTACTGTGCTTCTGCCTGTACTTTTGACACATTGGTAAGACTATTCAGAAAAGTGAGATTATAGTTTGGCATTTTTGCTAGGTTAAGAGTGGGCTGGGCAAGGCAGCTCTGACATCAGAATGTGGGAAGTCCACTGGCTCTTCTATACAGCATGCAAATCAGGTGGGGACTACATCACTTTTGGGGAGGAAATGTCCCGGTGGCTAGAGGAAGAGCTCTGGCAGAAGCGACATCATTTCAGACCCAGCTAGCAGTTTTCTATTTTTTTTTTTTTTTTTTAAGTGAAAGTAAAACAGTATGGAAAGGTAGGAAGCTTAACAGGGAAAATAGTTGAGTCGATTAGCTTTTAAAGCTGCATGGGTGATTTTTCTAGGCTGCATCAACTAACAGGGACTAAAAGAGAGACAGCAGGTTGAGCAATCTGCTTTAATATCCTGCTGTTGTCCTTTAAATTCTTGTCTTGTGACCATACAATTGCTTTAAAACATCTGCATTATCTTTCAGAATTGTGCCAGTATTTTCAAAACCTATCTTTACCTGGGTATCACGATATTTTGATAATGGTTCAAGTTACACAACCATTCATTGAAACAATGGGTCTGAAGGTAGTCAGATTTATTAACTTTTGGTATGCCATATTTGAATGATGTAATGGAATCACAAACTTTAAAGTAATTGGGAACATTTCACGTATAACTTTAGACATTTCCACTAATATTATTTCAGTTACAGTTTAGATGCTCCAACATGGGTTGTTTATAGTATACGAAATATAAAACCACTACACCACATCCATTATCTGTATTTGTTATAACAATATTGAAGTTATTTATTAAGGAAATAAATGCAGCTTGTTCATTCCTATTAAGATTAAAAAATGTATGCTTAATAAATTTACTGTTGTACAAGGCATACAAATTTTCCTCTCTACTACTCATTGGTAGTGATATTTAAGCTGCATCATTATGGTAATTCTAATACCAGTAATATAATTCACCCTGCCTTACGTCACAAATGCACTGCATTCAGTGTGGGCAAAATAAAGCAGAAATTTAAAGATCGGATAAGTAAACATCCAGACATAAAAAGAGCAGTTATTACTAGTACTCTTTCAAAACACCAAAAATACAGATTCTGCTCATGTTTTTAAGTTGAGAGCAACCAACAGTTCATCTAGTGGTGGAAATATTGTACATCAGACTGAATTAGATGAATTTTATTGGATTTTACACCTAGCTGCAATAGATTGCCAGGCTTGAATAGTGTTGTCTCTTTAAACGTTTGCTTGTTGAACATCAAAACATTTGTAATTAATTACGACATCACTATATAAAAATGAGTCTGTTGATGGAACATTTTTGTACTAAGCCTAAAGAAGTCTGAAGGCAAAACTGTTTTTACTTGAGCTCCATTAAAATGTTCTTTGTCTAGACTAGCTGTTCGCGTCTTTCGTGTCTTCCAGTGGATCTTTGTTCTACTACTGCATGAGAGATCAGTCCATTTTCAATTACTCCATGAGGCAAACTGCAAAGTGATAGTGCTCTCAGCCTCTGAGGGTATGGTCCCAGAGAGGGATTTGTCAAGTTCTTTAATCAAATCCCTCTGAAGCCTCCTGAAATGTGCCGGATAGTTCAGTAATCAAAAGGCAAAGGTCACTGAAGTATAAACACATTTCCCAAATCTGTCCAACGCCCTAGACTCGTTGTTTGAAGACGTGGACAGAGGAATTCTAGTCTTTAAGTTCCTCTTGGTGGCTACCAGTATGACTATAGCATCAACTGGTACTCCTTTGTTCCAATGGATTCTGTCTTTGGGTAGTACTAGGATCTTGTCTGGTCTCTTGGATATAGTTTCAACAGTATTGGGCTCCTTCCACACCTGGTGAGAAACCAGATCAATAAGCTCATCAGCAGGTGGAGACGCCCAGGAGGTAGACAGGCCAACACCAAATACTGTTGGAATACACACTCCTCTTGGGAAGGGTTGATGGGAGACCAACCAGCCCTCTCTCTTTGGGAGTTGTAGAATGTCTCCAAATGAGTAGTTATCAGGTGATCTTGGGGACCCTTCCTCTTCAAAGTGGTATCTTCAGTGACTGACTCGAGGAGTCTCTAACCATCTTTTGCACTTCCTCTTTCCGGGAACTTCACTTGGATGTTCCAGAGAAGTTTAAGAAGAAAATCGGTGCATCATGATGGGTATCCTGCAAGCTGTTCCTGTGGCAGGGATGAATGAGGCTTAACAAGCAGAGATGAATGGGCTAGGGTGATCTGAGCTGAAGGTGGAGAAAGAGTTCCCGGGATTGATAAAGCTCTCTCAATTACCTTGAATCCAGAATGCCCTGGAGAGAAGGAAACAAATGGCTCCGAAAGAAAATGTTAAAGGGCCCATAAGCTCCCTCCTCCCCAAAGTCAGAGCACTCGAAGATGGAACAGGAGCCATGCTGAGCCATGCTGTCCAATGCAAAAGCTGCAAGGGGAAGAGACAACTATGACAACTTTGGATTTTACTCCAACACCTCAGTTCCAGGACTGACACGACACCAAGTGTCTCAGAACTAGTCCATTCAAAGATGCCACGTGAGTTGAAGATACCTGCATCTTCAGATGCAATGTGAAAGACTCTGGAACCCTTGGACCTGGCAAGAACAAAACCATAGGTCAACGCAGAGAAGCAGTTAGCAAGGGTTGGGCTGTGCTTAAGGTACCTGGACCCGATGAGGTCAAAGATGGAACCGGGAGAACACCCATTTCTATCTGCGTCGAGAGGAACTTACTCTTCATCCTGCCCACATCTGTTTCAGTCATACTTTTCAAAGAACAGAATGGTACTGTGGATGAGGGCCCTTGACTGGTGGTGTCTCGAAGAATGCTCCAAGAAGGGAAATGGCAGCTTAAAGGTGAGCACATCTGAACCAAAAAAAAAAAAAAAAAAAAGACCAGATCATAGGCAACTTTTCTTTTTGAATTCTCGGATCCAAAAATAAAGCCGTTTTTGCTGGAGGTTCCAAACTCAAGAGCCATTGAGGCAAGAGGATCCAGAGAGCTTTTTCTGGATCTCTTTATTCCAAATTTTCTAGGGGTATGAGCCCTAGGAGATGCTGGTGATTGACAAGATTTACAGGGCAGCTAGCCCCAGAGTATTAATTTGTTTTTAAGGTCTATAATGACCCTAAGGTTAAAGCCCTTACAAATGTCACAGTTCACATTGAAATGTGACGAGCCTAAGCAATGTACACATTCTGAATGTGTGTCTGACTGCAGAATTTTATGGTAAAAGGGTGCACATTTTTTTTAAAAGTGCTGGTTTCTCTGACGTTATGATTTAAAGAAGAGAAACACTAGAAATATGACAAAATTCAAGATTGGAAAAAGAAAGGACAAAAAGATTCTTTTTTTAATCAAATAATTCAAAGGTAATAAAAGTATACAAACAATGGTAAAAAATTAGAAGTACCCAAAGGTGCTAAAAGAAAACTACCAGCAATGGTAGATAAAATAGAAGTACACAAGCACTTAAGGGAAAAAGGGAGAAAAAATAAGATATAAAAATATGTTAACTCACTGAAACCCAAAATAAAGTACTTGAAAGCTACAACAGCGATCACATCTGAACTCTAAGGCAGCAAACGAGATCTGTTGGAGACTAGGGCATTATGGGAAAAGGAGGACCTCAAGAGCCAACAGTGATGCTCAAGCTAGTGGAAATGTCAGAGTTGGACACAAAGATCAGATAAAAACCCAAGAGTTGAAGAATGAATGAAAATTGACACTGTCGGATGGCGAAGTTCTGCTGTACATTTTATTACAAAATTTTATGCAATCAAACATCTGGATCAGGTAAATTTGAAAAATTTTACACCTAACGTTTGTTAGAAAACTACACAAATTAAAAAATGTCAAGGATCTGGTTACTGCAACATAAAACCACAAAAAGATTCAGAAACTAAGGTCACAGTTAAGTATAAATGACCCCCCCCCCCCCAAAAAAAAAAAATACATATAAATTACAAGCAGGGGCAATAATGCCTTTCTAACCTGCCAATATACCAAAACAGCTGTTCCAGACCGTTCTTAAAAACATCTAACCTAGTGCCTGCCTTAATGTAATTTAGTAGAGTATTCCATGCATCAGCTACTCTGTCAGACACCCAATTAGTAAACGTTTAATTCAGACAGAATCTACATAGGTTGTCCGATGATTCTCTACTACTTTATGATAACAAACATCCCCAAAGGTAGTAGTATCTAAATGCCCTATATCTATATGAAACACTGTACAAAAGTTCAGGTATTTCAAGGTTTCATAACAACTTAAACATTTTCCAGTCCATAGACGCCCTTGGGATATTTCACCTGTACTCTTTCCAGTTCACTCATGCTTGTTTTCTTATAAAGCTTCCATACCGCTATTCCATACTCAAGTTTGGATCCAACATAAATAACAAATATTTTGCAGGGGTGTCCTCTTTCTCCTTTGTTAATAGCTTTACATTTGGAACCAGTGATAAAGAAAATAAAGGGCTCAGAGAAAATACGTATGTAAATTGGTATGGTAATCAAGAAAAGTTGTTTTCATTTGCTGATCATATTGCTTTGTACCAGATATAGCCAGAAAATGGCATCTTGGAGTTTAACATTTGAGACCATTTCAATTCTTTTTAGGGATACAAAATGAAGAAAGATAAAAGAAAGGCTATAGCCATAAATTCTTTACCCACACAAAAATTTGTTCGGCAATACATACATTTTTGGGGATAAGATAAGATTAAGCATTTAGGAATACGGATAAAAAAGGCTTCCGTTACGGCAGCTTAGGATATGTGGTAAGAGACTAAACAAAAAATACAACAATGTAGAAACTGGAAACTCTTATTTATGGATATGGATAGTAAAATACAAGCTGTGAAATTGTTTTTGTCCCTTTAGTCTTTTATACCAACTGGGCATACGTTTAACAACCGGAGGAGTTGTGGATAATAAGAAAACATTGAAGAAATATACCTGGGAGGTAAACAGAGTTCGTTAAGTGCAATAACTTGATCCTTCCAATATAACAAGGTGGTTTAGGTTTACCCTACATGAAAGGGTATTTTAGAGCTACACAGTTAAGGCTCATATACATAACTCAAGCAGAAGGTTATAAATCCAAGTGGAAAGGGATGATGAAGTAAGGGGGAAGTTCATGAAATACAGATAGAGTGGGATTTTGGATACAGATGCTTAATAACCATACAGAAGACATTGGACTTCCAAGATGGACGCACACAGTAACAGCTTGTGTCTAGCTCTCCCAGTGTGAAAAACTCAGCAGAAAAGGCCAGTAGACCTGTGTTTATGGGTACATTTCAGTAATTGGCTAGTAACTGCACTGCCTGGATGCCAAGAATAAGGAAATACAGAACTGGGGGGGGGACAAAACGTAAGGAAGAAACACTGACTGCAGAAAGATCTGCTTCAGACATTACTTCCAATAACCTACAGGAAGATATACAACTACTGCATGCAGACCTGATTAAACTAAACAAAACACTGATGGACTATATCAACACAAACAAAAGCCTGGAACAAATGGAAGAAATTTTAAACAGATATTCAGATGAGAAAACAAACCAACCAGTCTGAATGGTGCCATAAAATAAACCAAGAAATAAAAACAAACTGGCGCCAAGGGTCTTGAACACCTTAAGCTGCACACTCAGAAATGGACTGGTTAACACAATCTAATAAAAACAGGAAATTTATCAGTTTAAGCGCTTTTGTCTAATAAAAATAGGGACTTCTTCAGAACAAAAAATCAACCCTGCACAAACTCTTCTATACAATGTTATTAACACCTTGAATTAGTTGCAGTTACTTTAAACAGTTAAGCTCAATATTTAATAAGAGATTACAGAACCGAACAGCACTTAAAAATCTAAAGCGTTAACCAGTTGTTTTAGTGTGGAGCTTCTGGTGTTCAAGATATTCAGACGAGATGATAAAGTTGCAAAAAATCAGAGGTTGAAATGAAGAAAAGGCTGGCTGAATAGGAGACTGCTCAAGAAGAGATGCATCAAAACATAACAGAATTAGAGGACAGAGCACGTATGGAAAACCTGAAAGTTTCAGCTACATCAGAGAAAAGCTGAAAGGAACAGACTGCATTAATTTCATGAAAGCACAAAGAAAACGGACTGGTATTCCACAGCAGGAGTTTAGTTGAAAGACCATATCTTGTGTATGCTCCAAACCTAGCCATAAGAAAGCACCTAGACCTTTAATAGTAAAGATGCAATCCTACCAGGAGGAGGAGTTTATTCTGGAAAAAAAAAACAGAGGCAGAAGGGCAAAATTCTAAAAGTAGGAGACAGCAGAGTCTCTGTGGAAAAAGATTATTCCCTGTACACCAGATAGAATATGACAATTCATTCCACTATTCAGGGAATCTCGAGACAAGGGTGTAAGATTCAAACTGCTGTATCCAGCTGTCTCTACAGTAGTCTTCCCTGGAGGGACAAAGCCATTTTTGGTTAAGTGTATGCTAAGGAAGAAATACAAGTTTGTCTAACAAAATGTGAGCTGTGAAACAGGAGATTCTGCTGCTTCTTCTGGCAAGGACCACCACAGGGAGACTGTGCATATAAAACCTTTTCCATTATTTAAATCGGAAAATGTTGGAGAAAGGGAAGGCAGCAAGAGTTGACTAAGAATTGATAGTATGCTGGAAATGAAGCAGAGACAGCATTCAGACGATGGAGAACAGTAACACCAGTAACTCAAAGTGGGACACATTACAGAAGAAAAAAATCTGGAAATATTGGACATTTTCAAAATGTCTTTGATTTCTGGGGGACTCAAGTATATGTCTGACTTCATGTCATTAACAATCAGAAAAATGCTTTGGGGAAGAGAAGGGAGAAAACTAATTGTAAGTAAAGAAAACATTATTGTTTAATAGTACTATATTTGTAGTGTATGTTTTTCTTTACATTCTATTTTTAATTGTAATGGGAAATGTAAATTGGTGCAGTTTTTCTTTTTCTCCTCTCTTCTCTCTTTCTTCTTGTACAGTTTTGAGACATATAGGCATTGCAATGTAAACAAAAAAGCCTGGTTAAAAAAGGCATGACAGAGTTAAAATGAATGTGCTTTTTTCATTCTTGTAGGAGGACATGACTGTATGAAGGACCTTAAATTAGTTTTGAGAGAGAGCAAGAAAATGAAAAAGAACACTGATTAGGAGGCTTTTTTCAAGCAAATACATGTATACTTAGTACCAATTCTCCAGCTGGTCTTCATGTTTCCATGGAAATAACCTGAAAAAGAGAAACTGGCTGTCAGGTTCTCATATCTCCACGGAGACAATCTGATGAAGAGAAATTGGAGACAGCCTGGTGGAACAAGAATGGCTGTGGGGGGGGGGGGGAATTGGCTAGGATATACTCTTCTCTGAAAGCAATCTGGTTTTCCCAGCTGGGAGGGCTTTGAAAAGAAGACAGAACCAATTACACAAAGTTCATTTTTGCTTTCTTTTTGGTTTTGAAATGTAATGAGGATATCAATATAAACAGGTGCTTTTGGGTTTTTCTCTCTCTCCCTTTCTTTCAATTTTTAAAGTGCAGGCACTGCAATGTAAAAGGGAGGGGGAGAAGTGGAGGAAAGAGCAATGGTCTGGTTAAGAAAGTATGACAAAAGGAAAATCAGTGTGCTTTTTCCCGTGCTTGTATGAATGACTGGGATAAGACCTTGGACATTATCCAGTAACATCTTTATTATAAAGCATGTACATGAAAAAGAATGATGAATACAACAGTTTTTTTTCTGGTAAACAAGGTACCTGTAGCAGTTTTGCATCTGGTTTGCATGTCACTAGAAGACAATTTGATAAAGAGAAATGGCTTGCAGAAAGTGTTTACTGAAAGCAGTCAATACCAGTTAGTAATAGCACAGGCTGCACCATGCGTCTTAGCAAGACCAACCAACCTTTTTGGTTAATTCTAACCTGTCTGTGTGGCTATCAACTTAGGAAGCAAAAATTTCAACATTTCAAAATGTACACAGCTGTGTGGGTTACTAAGCTAATAGGCTTTTTTTTTGGGGGGGGGGGGGGGTTTGGCTTGTTCTGTTTGAGAGCTTTAAAAAAAAAAGGTTATGCAAGATGTGGCCATAGGCTCAAAAGGAAACAAAAAACTGTATAAAAAACCTGCCAAACGGTTTATGCATGTGACATGAAAGCTGGAACTAGACATTAAACAAAAAAGCTGTTATACATAAAAGGTGGTAATAAGAACTATATAAGAAAATGTCTTCTATAATGTCTTTCAATCTGAATGGTCTTACACAAACATTGGCGTGCAGCAGAAATAGCAGGTTTTCTTATGTTAATCAGTATTGTGGTGTATATATAGAAGGGTATCTTCTCCAAATCTTTCATTATCCCAGTCACTGGTGGTTCTGTCATCTTCCTGATAGAGTGGGTTGCACTGATTTTTTTTTCTTATCTTCTTCTTGAAAGATACTTGATGCCCTGGCACAGCCTCCCCAGTCCCATTACAGACATGCTTAGGATATAAAAAGATGTCAGCTGCAGTAAAGCAATGTTTCCATCTTTATGTACTCCCCCAGTTGTTATAAGCAGATGCCTTCTCTGAGCCATGTGTACAATTAATATACCAGTAAGCAGAAACAAAGCACCCTGAACCACTGCTAGGTAGGCAAACAAATTTATTAAGCCGAACAGTTCACTCGAAAAAATAACGCTGAATCAAATCACCATACGTTTTCGTCCACAACTTCATCAGATTACACTAATACATTCAGTTAACTGCTTTTATATACTCATCCAAATTTTAAAAAACAGCCAGTAAAAACAATCATTGTACATAGAAGTGCATTGAGTTACTGCCCTCTACTGACAAGGAGGATTATTACACATTAAAGTCACAATTTTGCTGATCTCATTTTTAATACAGGGGCAAGTGAGATCATGTCATTTAAACCAGGGAATTTACTGGCCTCCAACACCACTTGCCAGTATAATTCCCTGTATTCAACTAAAGTCTCCCACATACCGCCCCTGGGGTCCTTTGGCACAACCTCTAATATAAAAAACTGAAATTCAGCTTCAGGACAAGTTTTTGTGTGTTTGTACACAGTAGAGTAGAGGGCAGTAACTCAATGCACTTCTATGTACAATGATTGTTTTTACTGGCTGTTTTTTAAAATTTGGATGAGTATATAAAAGCAGTTAACTGAATGTATTAGTGTAATCTGATGAAGTTGTGGACGAAAACGTATGGTGATTTGATTCAGCGTTATTTTTTCGAGTGAACTGTTCGGCTTAATAAATTTGTTTGCCTACCTAGCAGTGGTTCAGGGTGCTTTGTTTCTGCTTACTGGTTTGTTCTGCATCCTCCGTTTTTTTGGTTACTACAATTAATATACCTTAGTTGTACTAGCAGATCGTGCCCTTTCAGGAATGCAAGTCAATGACTTCATCCCCCAAGATATATTAGTCATTTAATTTAAAATGATAAACCTGAAGTAATGTAGCAACTTGATTGATTGCAATTAGACTTAACCTGAATAGAGTGGGTTCTGGAAGCGCATATGTTATATTGGCTCTCCTCCATCCATATGATCCGCTTTATCCATTCTGACAGTTTATAGACCACTGCAGCACTGATCCATGCTCCCAGCTAAGAAGCACAGGCATCACTGCACTTCTCTCAACTCCAGCAACCGACTACCAAAAATGGTTAGAGTAACTTTATTGCTCAATATACTAGTCTACAAAACAGTAAATGATCACTACTGTCCAAGACTCCAAAGCAGACAACAGTTTCAAAACTGGTCATGAACTCTCAGAAATAATGATGGTATTTTCAGTTATTCAGAGCCCCATTTGCACTTTGCATGTGTGAAAATAGCTTTCTTAAAAATAGTTCCAGCAGTTTGTAACCAGTGATATACACTACTGAACGACTTTCAAGAAAATATGTTATGAGGCAGTCTGTTTAAAGAAAGTAAATGCAAGTGCAATAAAGATATGAAAAAGCAACAACCACAATATCCACCAAAAGATTTAATAAAAAGCTTCAAATCTCCGACGTCTCGGCCAAAGCCTTCAAGGAGTATAATACACAAAAGAACTGTGGCAATATATATACAAATGCAGATACTAATTATCCACTTACATATTAACAATCAGTTAAGTAATGCCTTCCAATTAAAAGTCTTCATTCAATCCATATGGAGACATTGTTTTAAATTTTAAAATATACCTAGCTACTTTTTGTAATAAATTTAATCTACCTCCACCTGTCTTGTATAAAGAACCTGAGAAGGTGGGTACATTTTCCTGTGGAAAGTGTAAAGCCTGTAAATTCATTGTGCCATATTTTGTTTTTATTAAGAACATAAAATTTAGTACAACAAATTTTTTTCATTGTAACTCAGTAGGTGTTATTTATTCCCTACAATATCCATGCAGAAAGTTTTACATTGGTGAGACAAAAAGGGCATTCAAAGTGAGGCTTTTAGAACATATCAGGGATATAAATAATGGCAATGAAGAAAGCCCAATAGCTTTGCATTTTGCACATTTTCATGGGGGTATGAGTAACTGTCTTAGAGGTACTGTTTTAGAACAGGTTCGTCTATCCACATATTACAATGTGGATATTAAAACACTTATTACAAAAAGTAGCTAGGTATATTTTAAAATTTAAAACAAGTCTCCATATGGATTGAATGAAGACTTTAATTGGAAGGTATTACTTAATTGATTGTTAATATGCAAGTGGATAATTAGCATCTGCATTTGTATATATATTGCCACAGTTCTTTTGTGTATTATACTCCTTGAAGGCTTTGGCTGAGACGTCAGAGATTTGAAGCTTTTTATTAAATCTTTTGGTGGATATTGTGGTTGTTGCTTTTTTACATCTTGTTCCAGTGCGTTGGTGTTTTTTTGCAATAAAGATATGGGCTAACACAATCATACTAGCAACTAGGTTTCACTCGAATGGTTGTTTCCATTCCAAAGTTTGTAGGTTTTTTATGTTTTCACACCATCTTAGGACAGCAAAATGACACATATAATTACCCCACTCTTTTCTTTTGTGGAGCCATAAAACATTATCTTGCTGATTAAGATCAGAGAACATTAACGTCTTAAAAGGGCTGCGAGTTGCGCAATATGCGTGTGTACAGTTTAGTTATAATAAAGTTAGAGGTATATAGTTAAGCATTATTAATGTAGACATTATAGTAAAAGCTGTTTTAATGTTTAACTGATTCACTGTCTTACCTTGGCTATATCTTGTACATGCAGTCTAAATAAAATTTACGGCAGTACTTTTTTTCTTTGTATTGCTAAGTGTAGTTATTACTTGTTATCATTGCCATTCTAGCCAATGTCGTGGCTGAAAAGGGCTCTGGGACCTGTTCACTTTCCTGGATGAAGTAAAAACAAATAGAAAAAAGGGAAGGGTGTGAAGATAAATTATAGAACTAGTAAAGCACTTCAATTCGGAATCATTCAAAAGGAAATAAACATTCCCACTGAAAGCACTGGGAAGTAGCAGACAGACTTACTGCCATAAAGGACTCAAAAGTAGCTGACATGATACATTACTGATAATTTACTGTAGTGAAAATTTTCACACATCAGGATGAGAGTGTAAGTGATTGTCTGTCAATTCCCTAAGAACTACAAAAAAAAACCCTTTACAAACGCTTGCAGTTTATCCACTTTCTTTGCTAGAAGTAGCAAACAGCTATTTATACCAAAGAAAAAACTCATACATACAGGCTGACTCAAGGAAGCATAAAAGCAGTTCCGTTAGAGAAGGTGTGTTAGCATGACAGGAGTATGAAGCACTGTCATTTAACTTAGTAGCATGATAAAAACACCACCACTTCTTTATGTCTAGCATGACAAACTCCAAATACAAAACTCCAAAGCAGTTGCTAACCTACACTTGCTGAAAGCAGGATCTGCAAGCCATGAACTAGTTAAAAATCTCAGTATACAGCAAGTTGCTTTGTCGGGTAAAAAAATAAAGAGGTTTCAGACAGGTGTGCTGCTGAAGAGAGTTACTTCTGCTGGTCCTCCACACAATCTCACTGGAGGTAAAAAAGCTAGAAGTCAAATCTCAGAAGCCAGATAGTTTCCTTTGTAATCATCTTATACAGATACATTTAAGAAAGACTAGTGAACTATATTAAAAAAAAGTAGAGTGCAAACAGCTATGCTACAGAGGATACATCTGGAAAGAAAATAGCGTGAATTTGGTACAGAAAGGTTTTCAGGATTGTTATTCAGCAGAATATTTGGGGCAAAGGAAGAGAGGGGTATGTATATTAATTGCAAGAGGAGCATCAATAGTGATAGTAGAGGGGAAAAAAAGATAATGGAAGATGTATAGTACTACGGGGCTACTGGCAAGGGGTACTGGCATGCATTTACATTCCACCTAAACCTGCTATTAAAAAAAAAAAAAAAATCTTCATTCATTCATTACTGATGGAACAGCATCACTAGCTACTTAATGTCCTAGGAGGCCCTATGGAGGGATATTCCTAAGCACCACTGAGCCAAAGGATGCTCTCCCCCTGGAGACAAAGTCTAATTAGTAATGAGTGATAAAGGTATGTAGAGTAGCCCATGTTGCTGCTGCACAATGTCATCCATGGAAGCTCTTGAATGGAAGGCAACTGATGTCGCAACTGATCTGGTTGTATGCGCTTTGACCTTGGTAAAACTTTGCTTCTTGGTAAACAAAGGAAATACAATCTCAGCCATTTAGCTAAAATTATTTTAGAGACAGATTTCCCCAATTTCAGTCCTGAGAAGGATAAAAATAATTGGTCAGATTTCCATAGTGATTTATTCCTATCCAAGTAGAAATGTAACTATGTACATCAAGCAATGTAGACAATATTCGCCTTTATTAAAAAAATTGGGAAATAAGACCAGTAGGTCAATTGTTTGATTAATTGTCAAATCTGAAATAACTTTGGGTAAGGAGGGGGCGGGATTAGTCTGGAGTGATGCTGTCTTTATGGAAAACCATGTAAGGATGTTTTATGCACAAAACATGTGGTTAAGACTTTCACCTTGCTAATGTCATCGCTATCAAGAAGAGAGTTTCCAAGGACAAAATGTTTATATCGCAAGTGGCAGCTGGCTCAAAAGGAGGAGGAGTCAAGGAATGTAGAACTAAAATCAAATTCCACAGTTCAACTGGCTCTTTGAAGAGTAGTCTAATGTGAGTGACACCTTTTAAAAAGGTAAAATTGTCAGACATCAAGAAGGAGTCCTGGAAGCAATTGTGGAAGTCCGAAATAGCTGCCAGGTGTACTCAAATAATGGAAGCTGCCACTCCAGAATGGATGTAGATTTGATATAGTCCAGTACAGAATTCACTGAAGCAGAGAAGGGGGTAAAAACCTTTCCCTCGAGACCAAATTATGAATCTTCTCCATTTGCTAAAATAAAGTTTCCTGGCGGATAGTTTGTGGGAACCAGAACGTTTTGCACAGGGGAGGATAGATTATTCTGCCTGGCAATTACTGGAAGTGGAGGAACCAAGCTGTCAGCTTGAGACTTGATATCTTTGGATGGATCAACCCTTGTGGGTGTGATAGCAATTCCAGAGTTGGATCCAGAATCCACAGTAGATATACTAGAAGACACCAAAGGAAGGGAAACTAAATTTGTCAGGGCCAATAGGGAGCAATGAGGATTACTCCAATTCTCAACCGAAGAGCTTTCTTTACGAATTGTGGGATCAGAGAAAGAAAGGAAGGGAAAGGCATAAAGAAGTCCCGAGCACCAATTAGAGCGTCCCTCGGGGACTACCCCTGAGGGGAAATTATGGCAAAGTAGCTGTTGCATTTGTGGTTTGCAGGAGAAGCGAACAGATAGTGGCAAAAGTGGCCCCAAAGACTGAAGATCTTAGGCGCTATGACAGGGTTGAGGGACCAGTCATGAGGCAGGAGAATGCATCTGCTCAGTTTGTCTGCAATTATGTTGGAATCTCCAGGAATGTGCATTATCATCAGAAAGTGGTTTGAAGATATCACCCATTGCCAAATTCTCATGGCTTCTCAACACAACGGGTACGATTTGGATCCCCCTTGTTAGTTGATATACCAGAATACAGACATGTTGTCTGACTGGCTAGCAATTGCCCCTGACAGGAGGACAGACCGGAATGCTTGCAACATTGGAAGCACTGCCCTTCGCTTCAGAACACTGATATGCAGGGTGGCCTCCACGGGGGACCAAGTCCTTTGGACCATCTCTCTCTGGAAATGCCCCCCACTCCATCAAGGAAGCATCCATGGACACTATGCCCTTAAGTCAAGAAGGGGAAAAAGGACGACTCCATAGGTAGTCTTCTGGCTGCATCCACCAAGTTGAGTCTTGTCTGCATCGATTTGTTATGCAGATCTGGAAAGACACGAGTTACAGAGGACCACTGCACTACTAAGCCATTGTAGGAGTCTAGTGTGTAGTCTTGCTAGGGGAACTATAGTAAATAGATATGAAGAAAGAACAAGCACACTGCACCACCATGGTCATATAATACATATCAGTGACACGCTGAATGAGCAAGTCCGGTCAGTTAAAAACAGATATTTAATAGCCAACTATAAATTAAAAGCAAAATTCCTTGATTTTAACAATATGATTGTGTCGAGCATATCCCTAACACGCTGGTTGAGCAGGTCCGGTCGAATAAGAGCAAACATGAAATATTGACAAAAGTTCCGATGAACAACAAAAGTTCTAAAACAAAGTCCCTTAATCTCTACAATAACAGTTTTCGATGTATTCTTCCTCAGATCGTATGAACGTATGACGGGACTGGGTTTTATTTAAAAAGGAAATATTCCCGGATATTAGATCATGGCTTCTTCCTTTCATGGAACCAACTCGTCCAATCACTAAACTTGAAGCACTACTCACCTCTTTCAGGACCAATAGTACTGGGCCTAATTTCTCTATCGATGTTCCATGGCTCAAACAGATAAACATTTACCTTAACTTATAGCAGGTCTCCTTGTCTTTAACATAGGTTTCAAATAGAATAATGTTGCATAAACCAGGCCATTGATCTGAACGCAAATTTATTATCCATTTAACTTCACTTAGCTCTATCATTTACATTGTCTTGTTGCCTCATCGTTTTTACTTGATCAATCACTTTAAATCTAAAATAATGGTCCAAGTGGGAATCTACGTGTTCTGCTAGTGCATTATGCATGTCCTTATTACGAATATCTCAAGTGTCTTAAGACATTATTCTTAAAAAGCTGGTTGGTCTTGCCTATAGAGTAGGCGGGACATAAGGCACACATAGCCAAATAAGCCACATTTTTCATTAGGCAGGTAGTTTTTACATGGAAATTATACTATTTCTGGGTTCTTGGATGTAAAAAGGTATTACGTTCATCTATATGTGGACAAGCCAGGCAATTTCTACATCTAAAAGTGCCACTACGTCCTAAAGGTTGTGGTGCTTCTAATCCATTTTTTTGACAATCTCTTAATATTCTTTTTGTTCCTATATGAGAATGACTGAGCATCTCCTACTATAGTTTTCAATAACAGATCCTAAGTTAAAATGGGCCAGAATTGCTCAATCACCTTTTTAACTTGCGCATTGTCCTTTAAATTGTCCCTTTTTATATTTTGAATTTCTCCTGTAGTATAGTATTATCTGTACGTATTCTAGCAGTAGGTGTGGATAGATCTCTATCTTTATACCCGGTTTTAAATTCTGTTTGAGAAAAATAATTTCTTTATTCCTTGTGGATACGTTGGTGCAACGCTTGGTTATTCCTGTGACCTCATTACACATGTTTCTTATGAGTCTTGGGTGAATACTACTTAACAAATAAGCGATTTCTCCATGTATTTTTCCTAAATAGCTTTATATCAACACCTTTGTCTTCCTTCAAGCTGATGCTCACATCTTAAAAAAAAAAAAAAAAAAAAAAAAAAAAAATCAATAGATTATGTCGAGTAGTTTGCTGTAAATTTCAGGAAACTAGTTGTTTTGTTCAAATAGTCATGTAATAGAAAATCATCTCTGGTCCCATCCAACAGAAAAAAAAAAAAAAAAAAAAGATAAAATCAACAACGGCCACAGTAAATGACATTTTTGTGCCATAGATTTACGGGGTGAAGTAGATGCTTCCATTCCCATTCTAGGAGAACTAGATTGGAATAGCTGTTAGCACAAGGAGTGTCCATGGCTATTCCCCACCACTGCCAGTATATGTAATCTCCATACACAAAAAATTAAATTTTCCAAAGCCAATTATAGTAGTGCACAAATTCTTTCCACTTCTAATGGTTGTTTCAGTTAAGTTAAAATATTCCTTATAGCTTCTATTCCAATATTATTTGGAATGACAGTAGAGAGGTTGTTTATATCCAAGGTCGCTAGTTGCAGATTCAGATTCTGAAGACTGTCAAAACAGACATTAAGTTTCTGAATAAAATCATCTGCATCTCGAAGGACAGAGCTTTGCAATTTTAATATTCCATTTAATTCCTTTTCAATAAAAAGGGAGATGGTCTCTAATCCATCCTTGTCCTGCGACAGTAGGACATAGGGGGGGTCCGTACATCTTTGTGGATTTTCAGCAGGCCAGTTATAGAAGGAATGGTAGGATTTTCTATAAGTAAGCAGTTGTACAACTCCATATCAATGCGTCCATCTAACAGCATTTCATGAAGATGCATAGATATTGTTTGTATGACATTCTTTAAGGCCATTGGTGTAACTTCAATGTAAGTGCCTTTATCATTAAGCATTTGTGACATTTTTATACCAATCCACCTGCATGACTACTACCGCTCCTCCTTTATCAGCCGGCTTCAAAACTATTTCTGGATTGTGTTGAAGATCAAAAATGGCTTCTCTCTGATGAGATGATGTTATGAAACAGTTTACCTCCCTTATTAGTCCTTATTTTCTCTATTTCATTAGTGCACAGTCGTATAAAAATTCAACAGCAGGATGATTAACAGGTACAAAGTTACTGGGTTTTCTTAATGTCTGAATCATTCTTTTTATTGCCATAAATGTTCTTCAAAGTAACATTTATGCCAAAATATTTCAACTCCAGAACAAACTCACTTAAATCTGAGCTAAGCGATGGTATAAATGAAAGACCTTTTCTTAAAGCAGATAGTTCAGCCGTGCTCAATACATACTGTGAAATATTTATAACAAGGGAATCTATTAATTCATTACTTCTTCTTGCGTTCCTGGCTGTATGTTCGGAAATTCCTGAAGTGAGGTTGGTTTAGAAAAAAATGGCAACCTTTGATTAATAGGGTTGTGCACCACACCCTTCTTATGAATTGCACCTGTATTAGCAGAGTTGCTAGGTCCTTCTAACCCATCAGCATATTAGGTTCCGTAGGAGCAGTAATGTTCTGCATAAAAGAACATTTTGGCGGCTGTTCTAAAACTGCATTAGTGCGATTCTTGTTCGAATGTGAATCATTACTGACATGTTTATCCGTCCAACTCTTATCTGGGCCATTCAAAGATCCAACCATTTTGAAGTCAGTAACATCTCTAAACAGTTTTGTCTTCTGCTGCTTCAGTTTAGAGTCATAAATATTCAAGTTAAACTGTAAAGATTCTAATCTACTGACTTCTTCTGAATTCAAAGTTACCTTTTCCAGTTCATTCTGTTTCTCTTTAAATTTGTACTGTTAGCTTTTCTTCCTCAGGTTTGAAAAACTCAAAGAAGTTTCATGTAGTGAAAGCTAGTCTCTAGATTTATAGCTTGACATTTAGCCAGTAAGTCAGGGTATTGATTTCCATAGCTCAGCATGCACTTAATCCTCATACCCCTCGGTATCACTTGATAGTGCAGGCTAGCGGTATCACTTTATGGCGCAGGCTAGCTTCCAAGTGAAATCGAGAAATTAGGCCCAATACTATTGGTCTTGAAAGAGGTGTAGCTTTTCAAGTTCAGTGATTGGACGAGTAGTTTCCCTGAAAGACAAGGAGACGTATTATAGGTCAAGGCAAATGATTGTTTGATTGAGCCATGGAGCATCCATAGAGAAATTAGGCCGAACAGCATTAGTCCTGAAAGAGGTGTATAGCTTCTTAAATCCATTGATTGCACAAGTGGTTTCCCGGAAAGGAAGAAGCCATGATCTAATATCAGGGAATATTCCTTTTTTTTTTTTTTTTTTTTTTTTTTAAATAAAACCCAGTCCAGTCATACATTCATACGATCCAAGGAATAATGCATCGAAAGCGCTTATCATAGAGATTAAGGGACTTTGTTTTAAAACTTTTGTTGTCATTCAGAACTGGTCAATTTTTGATGTTTCCACAGACCCTGGAAATTACCGCCCCATTAGCTTGACAAGCCTTATCTGCAAAGCCATGGAGAGGATCATAATGGAACTCATAAATAAAGACATAGGGAACTTGCAGACTTTGGATCCAACTCAGTTTGGCTTTGTCAAAGGCAGATCCTGCCTCTTAAACTTGGTTGACTTTTTCGAGACAGTCACCAAGGCCATTGATGAGGGAAAGGCAGTCCATACAGCCTACCTCGACCTGGCAAAGGCCTTCGACACAATACCCCACTCAGGTATCATCGAAAAACTCATCAGCTTGAATGTAAACCCATACATCACAAGATGGGTTGCAAACTGGCTAAGTGACAGAACCCACAGGGTCAGAGTTGCTGGAGCCATGTCAGACTCAAAGCCTGTCACAAGTGGTGTCCCACAGGGCTCAGTTCTGGGTCCACTCTTGTTCGGCATCTACTTTTCTGAAGTACAAGCAAACACAGGAGGGTTATGGCTGACAAAGTTTGCAGATGACTGCAAACTGGCGCCATAGTCGAAAACACATCTGACACAGATATCCTCCAGAAGGGCCTCACAGAAATGGATAACTGGTGCCAGAGCCATGGCCTGAAGTTAAACGCCAAAAATGCATAGTCATACCCTTTGGGAAAAACAAGGCTACCCCTAGCTACCATATAGGTGGCAATCCACTGAGCACAGAAAAGTCATCAGAGATCTGGGGACCCAGGTTGACAGTAGCCTTCGTTTGACACTCATGTTGCTAAAGTAGTTAGGAAAACCTTCTATATCACCCACCTGATCATGAAGGGATTCACATCTAGATCAAGGGAGGTCATCGTCCCCTGTACTCATCACTTATTAGACCTATGATTGAGTACAATGCCCGTTCGAATGTATCTGACCAGACACCTGCTGCAGCTTGAAAGGCCCCAAAAGTTCCTCACCAAAAGGATAAAGGGTCTCAAAAATATGTCTTATGCTGCCCGACTGAAAGAACTCCAGCTCTATTCAGTCTCATACCGCTTGCTCAGAGGTGACCTGTGCCTGACATATAAGGCCATGTCAAACCCAGATTTGATGAATATGCTTCACCTCAAAAATCTAGATCCCTCAGAACCACAAGGGCGGAGACTTAAACCTTGACACGGTTATAAATAGAACGTGCTGGAGGGACAGATTCATCACCCAGAGACTCCCTATGCTGTGGAACAAAATCCCGGTACATGTGAGGCAGAGCACCTCTCTGGTCTTGTTCAAGAGGAATCTTGACCAATGGATGGGAGATTGCAGATATACCCCAGGGATTACTTCAGCGTCACTGCTTGACAGAGGCACAGCAAAATGATAGGCATAGTTTTTATTCAAACTAAAGGGGTGGCGAAAGCCACATAACTATGGGCTAGGCTTATAAATGCCCTTGGGCAGATAGCCTAGTATGAACCTATGAACCTATGAACCTATTCGACCAGACCTGCTCAACCAGCGTGTCAGGGATATGCTCGACACAACCATATTGCTAAAATAAAGGAACTTCGCTTTTAAATTATAGTTGGCTATTAAATTTGTTTTTAACTGACTTGCTCATTCAGCGTGTCAGTGATATATATTATACAACCGTGGTGTATTATATAACCGTGGTGGTGCAGTGTGCTTGTACTTTCTCCATATTTTATTACTACTTGCCAGCACCATAGCAGTGGTGAATTCCTTTATTTGAAATAGTAAATAGATGCTGCCATTGATCCCAGTAGTTGTAAGACTGCATGACATTACAGTCCCGAGAGAGCATCACCCGGAGTTGAGACCTTAGTCTTTGTAACCTATGAAGTTGGAGGGGGACTAGGCAAGACTATGTTTTAAGTTGCCTCTGAATTCCAGATTTTGAAAAGGAGTCAATCTGGATTTTTCTTGGTTTACTGAAATCCCTAGGGATCTTCCTAGCTTTAGGGGATACTGCAAGACTGTAACCAAGAGACACTTGGCAGGGGCTGTAAAGAGCCAATCTTCCCAGTATAAAAACACCCGGAGACCATGTATTCTCAAGTGAGCTGTTAGAACCGCCATGCATTTGGTTAACACTCTGGGGACTGTAGAGAGAGACCAAAGGGCAGTGCTCGGAATTGCTAGTGAATGGCTCCCAGCCGAAAACGGAGTAATCTCCTGGAATGTTAGTCCATTTTTATGTGATAATATGCATCCTGGAGATCTAAACAGCACATCCAATCTTACTTCTCCAGAAAGGAAGGACAGACTGAACCATGACCATCCAGAATTTTGTCTGCCTGACAAACTTGTTTAGGATGTGGAGGTCCAAAATTGGCCTCCAGTACCCTGTCTTTATTGGCACTAAAAAGAAAAACTGAATAAAATCTGGATTCTATCTGGTCAAGTGGGACTATTTGTATGACTTTTTCCAAGCAGCTTTTGTACTGGCTGAGCTGCTGTTTCCCACTGACTGGGTGGGATGTCGGCAATTCACCTTTGTAGCTTCAGAAAAGAATTAAATATGGTACGATGACCTCTGGTAATTACTGTCTGCACCCAAGAATCTCTTATAGATTGCCAGGCAAGGTGGTGCACAATCACCCGACTGCTTCCAGAAGTAAGCAAATCAGGCTGCTCTTCAGGAGCACTGACAGGGCTTTCCAAAGAAAGTCTCAAGATCCCAGATTACGTGGATCCCCTCTGCCACTGGAGAAGAGTCTTCCTGGTAAGATCCCTCCTCTGCCACAGGGGGGGGGGGGGACTCACCATGTGCGTTGTGGAAAAGATCCTGGGCTTTCCTGTACCACATCTTTCCACTCCTCAGATTCCCACGGCAGACATGGTCTTACAATCCTTTTCACACCTGGCTAATGTGTCCTTTACCTTTGGGTCAAAGAGAGAGGAAGCTTAAACAGGATTGTTGAGCAAGGAAAACTTAAAAGGGTCCGCAATATCACATGCGTGCATCCGAGAGAGTGACATCTCATGACAATGCCTGCACCCGTTGTTCTAGCCGACCGTTCGGGTCTATGAGAAATCAACCGGATGGATAAATTAGATATGGACTCCATGGTGGCAAGCTGTACGGCAACTTTGTCACGTTCTTAATCAGATACTGCTCCTGCTATGGTTCCCAAGAATTCCATGCTCAGGTCCCTCAGGAGACAGGTAAAATGTGTCAAGTAATTCAATGGCAAAGGTCAATGAAGCAAACACCAGCTTTCCTAATCTGTCCATCGCTAGAGACTCCCCGGCTGGAGGATGGACAGAATGACTCTCCTTGGAGAGTTCTATCCTAGTGGCCGCTGCCACCACCACAGCGTCTACTGGTAAGCCCTTGGACCAAAGGGGGTAGTCCCCTCCGGAAGGAAGAAAATTTTGCCTAGTCTCTGGGTGTTAGGCTCAATGGTGTCAGGACTCTTCCAGGCACGCTCAAGATGAGCTGAACTAGATCGGCAGGTGAGGTCAGACGAAGTAGAGTGTCGAGCAAGGAAAGCCTGCAAGAATACTTAAAGGGAATCAATGTGCTTCCTCTTGCACACTCTTACGGGACACCTCCTCAGTGGGGGCATCTGAAGAGGACTCCAAAAGAGTGGTTTCCCTGCGAGAGGGTAGCGCAAGGTTCCCATGCTCGATGCCACATAAATGGACTGTCAGCTGCCATTCAGAGGACATATAAATGTGTCATGCCAGTGCTGAAGGAACCAGCTGAGAGGCTGCTGAAGCAAGTGCCCTCTCAATCACCTGCAAAGCAGGCCCTCCTTAAGAGGGATGGAAGCCCACAACAGAGTAAGATCACCTCGGAACTGGGCTCACACTGCGATCTGACAAAACCACCCCCAGAGAGACCCACGAGAGGACTCTGTGCCATCAAAACCGGAGTCGTACTAGAGGTCACGGTGCTGACAGACCAGTCACAAACCCAAAGATATGTCGGCTCCATTGAGTAGAGGACCACAGGGTAGGCTCCAGAGCCATGGTAAGATCTACTAATGGAATTGGGATAGGCAGCGCTGTAGAGGACTCTGGTACCTCCAAGGAGGTCGAAGGAGAAATGTATGTCTGTGGAGAAAATTCCTTGGCTCCGGGTGGGAGTGAGGATTTCAAGGGAACTGGAATCCCCCTGGCTGCCAGCAGCTGATCCACAAGTCGCACTACATCTAGTTCCAAAAGGTTTCTAAAGGAGTGGGTTGACATCCCCCAGAGAATGAGGGCATTATAGAAAGGGACTCAACTGTTGTCAGAATATCTAATGATTGGTAGTATTGGGCCCAAGATAAAATGTTGCCCTTTGTCACAGTGGTCAAAAGGACCAGTAGATTGAGTGGGGGGGGGGGTAGTGACTAGAATTGGGGAAACCATTTTTGGTGCAGAGAGGGGCATCGGTACTGTAGTAGATTTTGATACCGTAGGAGTTGAAGTCTTGGCCGGTTCCGTAATCGAAGATGACACCATAGAAGGGGCTTGAAGTCCTGGTGCAGAGGACAGCACTGTACAAGGGGTTTGAGGCCCCGGTGCTGAGATTATAGGAGTCAATTTAAGAGGTTTTGGCTTAAGTTCTGTGGGTGACTTCACAGATATATAGTCTCACTGGTATGTGGAGGGGAAGATAGAAATTGGCTCCTCTTTTATGTTACTTTTTAGGAGGGATTGAATCCTCTGCCTCAGATAGAGACTCCAAAAAAAGGATTTTAACAAACCTTTTAGAATTAATTTATTCTCTCTGTCAAAGTACAGGCGCTAAAGCCCTTACATATATCGCATGAAGGTGAAGCTTTTAAATGCAGCACCCAGAGACAAACACAAGACATATGTCCATCAGAATTCGGCATTTTCCTGCAACGCTGATCACATTGCTTAAAGCCTTTTGTCCCCTTTTTAATAAGACATTATACAATGTAAATCGAAATGTCTGGCCAGAATAACGATATAGGAAGCAAGCACACAGTCAGCAAAGACAGATTTTTTTTTTTTTTTTAATTACCAATGATGGTAATAAAGAAATACCCAATGGCTAAAGGGAAGGAAAAAAGAGAAAGGGGGAGGATACCAACAATGGTATTACAGATTAACA
Source organism: Protopterus annectens (assembly GCF_019279795.1). Classification (NCBI taxonomy): domain Eukaryota; kingdom Metazoa; phylum Chordata; order Ceratodontiformes; family Protopteridae; genus Protopterus; species Protopterus annectens. The sequence continues at coordinate 1,216,120,795 of NC_056735.1, forward strand.
CAGGGGTAAGGGAGACATTTGCCAATACAAATTGGAAAAAAAAACAAGAATTTGGTAAAAAGAAAGGAATCACTTAGATTTAAACTGAAATAATTCTAAACGACTTAGCCTGAGGTGGCCTGACGCGTCTTTGACAATCTACGTGCCAAACGGGATCTGAAGTGATTGA